>NC_056746.1:1189328296-1189628296 GCF_019279795.1 Protopterus annectens | reverse complement strand
GTGGGGGGTGTTGATTTAGAAACCTGCTTTCTCTGACCAGAGCCTCTCTCTAGCTCCTTCATGCTCTGCCTTTGAGGCTGCAGAGAGTGATCTTTGTGTTTCACTGTTGTAGTCCTTACATTTGGGTAATCTGCTGGCAGGTTGCCCTCAGTCAGCCTGAATTCCAAAGACTTGAGTCCTGCGTCAGTTGTTGTCTCCTCTTCCATGACGTCAGGTCATCAGGGGTATAAAACATGCAGCCGACGCCATTTTCTTTAGTCTTTCTTGCCGCACGGTGCCTGAAGCAGAAGCATTTCCCAAGTGCCGATCGGCCGACTACTGAAATATTCGAGTTTGAGTTTCAGAACCAAAGTCTTCACTAAAGCTAAGTACCCTGTTGGGGAAACTTTTTTCTTGCTTTTTACTGATGTCAGGAAAAGTTATTACTTGTGGGAAGCAAATACCTCATAAGGATTTCCATTTATACTGTATTCCTTGTCTAGGCCCTGATCACAACGTGCCTGGCTGTCTGTTTTGTGCTAGATTTAACCAACGCACTATTAAGCGTCAGTATATTTTTGCATCAAAGTATTTTGGAAACAGATTTAACTACCCATAAATGTCGTCTGATAGCAATCCAACTACCGGAGTACATAAATGCAAAGAAAAGGTTAGAGAAAGGCAGTCGAGATCCAAAACCGATGCCGAAGCTTCTCCTAAGCCAGTCGCCGGTACTCAGTGAGGCACTTTCGCAGCCCCTGTACCTCAACAAACCTGATGGTGCCTTCCCCCTCGGATCCTAGATATGCTACCATGATGTCTCAGCACCTAGAGCCTCAGTACTTTGCTTTTCTCCATGGGGACATCTAGTACCGAAGCCTCAGGTTCCCTCTCAGGAAATTTTGATTTCCTCTTCCAAGACTTCCCCAGTGCATCACACTAAGGAAGTTCCCAGGAAGAGGACATGCAAAAGGAAGCATCTAGACTCCCACAGGAGTCCATCACCATAGACACAGATTTTGATGAGGGCGAAGGGGTCCTCATGGTCACCTTCTAAAGATGTCCCCTTTGGAGACATCCTAGAAATCCGTAGAGAAGTGGCTGGACTCCTTTTATCCCTATGCTGGAGGAATTTATTCTCCTAGAGGCTTTTGGTGCAGGACTCTGTATTTCCTGGGTGATTCCACCCACCTACGAGCTTGTTGATATGATCTCTTGGCAGGCATGGAAGGAACCAGACACCATTGAACCCATACGTAGGAGACCAGACAGGATAATGGCACCACCTGCGGACTGACAGTTTTGGGGGAAAATGGTACCAGTTGATGCCATGGTCATTAAAGCGGCCACAAAGAAGGAACTAGCCAACTGAGAGTTCCAAACTCCATCCTCCCCAACAGGAAGTCGTGGACAATGGACAGATTGAAGAATCTTATCTTTGTTTCAACACCCTTTGCCTTAACGGACGCTGAACTATTTGACACACTTTATCAAACGAGAGATTTGATGAAGGAATTATCAACTACTCTGTCAGGAGCTGTTTCAGAAGAGGTTCAAGGTTCAGTAACCTCTCAGTTGGCAATCCTACAGTCAATATCCAATAATTCTATGAGGTTAGTTTCCAGTTTCATCAATGCCCCCTTTGACAGAACTACTCTTTTTGGCCCTAAAGTAAAGGTAACTCTGTCCAGGTGTGAGAAGGATAGGAAGACCTTGTCTGCTGTGGGCATATGTTTTTCGGCCACCCCCCCCCCTCCAAGATTCTACTCCAGGAATCGGCGGAGTGGTCAGAAAATCTGGTTCAAAAAGTCCCAAGGTCCTTTCCAAGACACACGTGAAGGAGATTCCCCCAGGGGCAGGGGGGATCTCCAATGGACATCATCATCCTCGTGGCAGAGGTGGCCCACAAAACCAGGGTTCATGAGAGTCTTTCTTTGATAAACTTTACCAGTGCTCCTGAACAGAGACCTGGCTGTCCAGCTCTGGAGAAAGTCAGGGGATGGTTATCCCTGCACCACAGAGCCTGGCTAGACTTAAAAGATACTTGGGTGCAGAGGATTATATCAAGAGGTTACATAATGCCATTTTCCTTACCACCACCAATTCCAGGAAAAATCCCCAATGTTCCACCTAGTCAGAGGGATCCGGCAGCAATTCAGATTCAAAAGCTGCTAGAAAAAAGTCATCCAAGAGGTCCCACCAGATCCAGTAGGCTCCGGAACTTTCTCAAGGTTCTTTAGTGCCAAAGAAAACGGTGGACTGGAGACCAATTTTGGACCTCACAAATCTAAACCAAGTCTGTTCACCGAACCCAGATGATCAAGGTTCAGTCCATTCTCTTCTTGGGCAAGGATGACTGGAAGTGCTCAGTAGATCTTCAGGATGCCTATTGTCACACAAAAATTAAGAGGCAATCCAGGAAGTACCTACACTTCCAGCTGGGAGCCAGTTCCTACCAATTCAGAGTGCTGCTCTTTGAACTCGTCACAGCTCAGAGTGTTCACCAAATGCATGGCAGTAGTAGGAGCTTTCCTCAGACTGCAGGGATTCTGGGTGTTTCCCTACCTGGACGGCTGGCTCATTACTGCTCTTACCAGGCATCAACTCGTACACTCAAGGGATCATGTTCTCCACACCTGTACACTCCTAGGAATAACCATAAACTACAGCAAATCGCAACTTCAGTCAACTCAGACATTGGAATTTATTGGAGCACTTCTCAATACAAAGTCTGCCATTGCTTCCCTTCCACCACATAGAGTTCAAACAGTAAACTGACAGGTCAAGAAGGTTGTAGCGAACTCCTCAATTTCAGCCAGTACAGTTCTGTGAACTCTAGGCTTCATGGCGACTGCGATAACTTTAGTTCTTTTGGCCAGGTTTTACATGCAGATCCGTCAATGGATGCTGGCAACGCAATGGTCAGTCTTTTATCAGCCAATGTACTGGATAAGAATTACCAAGACTTGCAAAAGAGATCTGTATTGGTGGATCAAATCTGACAAACTGCTCCATGGCCATCCCTTTATCCCCCAACAGGCTCAAGACCATAGTGACCACAGATGTTTCCCCAATACGGTTGGAGTAGTATTATCTGGAGAAGACAGTCCAGGGTACTTGTTCCCCCGAAGAGGCCAATTTGCATATAAATGTCCTCGAGATGAGAGCAGTGCTCTTTGCATTGCGAGCATTTCAAGATGTTGTTCTCTCTGGGACGATTGCAGTTCAAACGGACAACATGTCAGTTGTCTGGTACATCAACAAATAAGGGGGAACCAAATCTTATCCATTGTGTCGAGAAGCTATCCAGGTATGGCAGTGAGCAATCTCTTCTGACCCCCTTTCTTTTAGCGATGTACATTCCTGGAAAACCAATGTGATTATGGACAAACTGAGCAGGTGCGTTCTTCTTTCACATGAGTGGTCCCTCAATGAGAAAGTGGCGGACAAGATTTTCTGTAAATGGGGCCAGCCATGCTGTGATCTTTTTGCTTCTACCCTAAACAACAAGTGGAGCAACTTCTTTGCCCTAATTCCCCCACAGGGGCAGTCACTGAGGGATGCTGTACTTCACAATTGGCCCCCTGGTGTCCTTTATGCCTTCCCACCAACACCATTGATTCCAAAATTTCTAAGGAAAGCTGCCAGTTCAAAGAGCACAGTAATCCTTATCACCCCCCTATTGGCCTCAACACATTTATTTTCACTTCCTATGGCCTCCCCTGGATCAACCACTGTGGAACCTAGATCCGACTTCAGACCTCCTGTCTTACCCAGCGGGTATGTCACACCAGATATACCAAACCTCAAGCTGACTGCTTGGCTTCTCCAGTTCCCTTAGTAGCCAGTCAGTCTATATTGTCATCACCTGCCTGACGTATAATTTTATCTTCCCATAAACGCTCAACAAGAAAAACATATTCCAGTTAATGGAAAAGATTTGCCCTTTGGGCTGTCCTATCAATCACATTTTAGATTTCTTTGCACACCTATTTCAAAATGGTTGAAGATCTACCACCATTTTGAAAGTCCAACTAGCAGCAAATTTGAATTTAAAAACAAAAACAAAGATAGGCAGCAAGCTGTACAATTCCAACCAGTTTATTGTTAGCGCTTTCGTTCAGGAAATACATGAACAACTTCAGACAAAGAAACCCCAAGAGTCTTCAGTTAAAATAAAACTGTTAATTAAGATGAGATAATTAATTATAAAACCATTTAACATAACTTGAGAAATTTAAAGAGCCTGTTACAAGGTAAAATGTATATGTAAATAAATATAAATGCTTTTTTTTTTTTTAAATTTCTCAAGTTATGTTAATTGGTTTTATAATTAATTATCTCATCTTAATTGACAGCTTTATTTTAACTGAGGACTCTTGGGGTTTCTTTGTCTGAAGAAGTTCATGTATTTCCTGAACGAAAGCGCTAACAATAAACTGGTTGGAATTCTACAGCTTGCTGCCTATCTTTGTTTTTGGTTACAAGTATTTTTTATTTTGTGTTTATTCTGCAATTTTGAATTACCATCCAGGTTTTAATAGCGCATCCATAGCTTCTCATAGATTGAATAAGGCTTTCTTAAAAGGGACAATTCTTCTAAGGGCTCCTTTAAAGACCCTACTCCTCCATGGGATTTAAATTTGATACTTCAGTCTCTTACACAACCTCCCTTTGAACCAGCAGCTGCATGTGACTTTAAATATTTTGCATGGAAGATAATTTTGTGGGTTGCCTATACTTCTGCAAGAAGAATTTCTGAGATCCAAGCATTAATCTTCTAAACCTCTATCTTTGGTTTTCCACAAAGATACTGTCCTTGGTACCAATCCATCTTTTCTTCCAAAGGAGGTGTCCGAATCCAATATCAATAGAGCTGTCAATCTACCAGTGTTTTTTCCCCCCAAGTTTACCAACAAAGGAGAATATATCTTGCATTTTACTGGATGTTCATAGACACTTGCGATTCTATTTGCATAGAACAGAAAAAAACAGGAAAGCTGACCAATTGTTTATTTATTTCTCTGAACTAACATAGGGTAACTTTGGAAACTGGTTTTCCCAATCAAAGTGGTTGAGAAACTGCATTTTCTTTCCCTATGCTAAATTGGGCATTTCCCTTGAACATCCCTTGAAAGTGCACTTCACTATATCCATGGCTTTTTCTGCAGTTTTTCAGTCAGGAATGTCCATGAATGATGATTGCACATCGGCAACTTGAGGTACTCTCCCATACCTTTATCACTAATTACAGGTTAGATCTGGTCTCCAGAGGAAGGGTGTCATTTGGTTCGGAGGTGCTCAGGAGCATCCTTCCTTGAGTCCACCTTGGACACAGCTAGGGATGCTGTCCCACTGGTTGAGGATAGAATGGAGATAGACAACATCAGGTAAAGAAGTTATGTATTTGCCATAACGTTCCATCTGTGTTTTTCGATATCCATGCTTCCTCAATTCTCCCCCACCAACCCCCATCCTATGGCTTCTGGAGGAACAAGTATTTACATGGTCTCTCTATTTTTGTATACGACTTCTGGTTATGGCTTTTCCATAACTCTCTTAATCTTCCTACAGTAATATAGCAGCAGACAAGATTTGAGGTCATTTAGTAGGTGCGTTGTGGGTAAGGGAGAAGCTCAAGGTTTGGTGCTGCAAGCTTTAGCAACAGCCGAGTTGGATCTGACAGATCGGGTCCGAACACACTTGTTGAGGAAGAATGAAGATCGACAGCACAGACGGAATGTTACGTTAAGTACACAACTTTTTTTTTCCAGGAAGTGAGACAAGATTTAATGCCACCCCTCCCAGAGATCAGGGCCGAGATGCCCAAGCCAGACCTCCTTATGTTAAGTGTGGCTTTAAAGAGGAATCCACCTCCTTTGTCTCAGGGAGTTAATTCTGTTTTCTGTATATTACATCCAAAGTTTCTAAACATGAGTTGCCCTAAATATTGAAAATCCTTAACCTCTATTTAAAACTTCACAGTTGCATCCAGAATTCTAGTTTTTATTTTCTAACCCACTTTAATCAGGCCATTTCCCAAAGTCCTTACCCATCATCCTAATTTTAGTGCAGTAGCTAACATCTGTTCATTAGCAAAAATGTTTAAAATCATCTATGTCAAATTGTAGAACATATCAAAAACTTGTTTTTCCATCACAGTTTCAGCATTATTATGACCATTTATTTAACTGATCCTATCTACACAAATATGGAATAATATCTATTAAATGGAGATGTATTATAGATCTAAAATGTGCTTTGAGTGTACATTCTTGCCTCCCAAAAGTTTCTTGTAGTGGATTATTTTTGCTGGTGTCAGTTGTCTGAGTAACAGCTTTCCATGTAAGGAACAACAAGTCTGATACCTGATCCATTTCACAATGAGTCTTTGAAGGCTTGAGTGGTTAATTTAAAAAAAATCTGCAAAATATCACTCTATTTTTATGCAGATGACATAACAATAACTGAAGTACAGCAAATGTAAATATTTTGAAATACAGCCTTGAAAAGTGACTTTGGTGTAACGCGGTACTAGTTGTCTAGAAATAACCCATCAACTGCACAAAGACAGCAGTAATGATAGTCATTACATCACTATTGTGGTAGTCTAAGCTATATGGGTTATTACTGCACAGAATGTAACAGACAGCTTCCTAAGCTTAAGGGTAGTTTCCATAGAGAGCAGTATAAAGATAGTGGTTAGGGTGCCATACTTTCAGAATCTTCTTGCTGTCAAAGTATACTCTTCTGTGCAGGCTTTGAGTGATCAGTGGTTGGCTAGTGCTTCTTCAAGGCTGGGAAGGTAAATACCATGTTCCACTTTACCAGTTTTTGTATACAGAAGTTTCTTTTTTGTCAGAAATTACTCCTGAGAGCTAGGATTGATGTTTTTAGTGGCTGTTGATAAAAAAAAAAATACCTTTAAAATTTTATTTTTAGTCTGGATTCCTTATAGGGAAATACATTTTTTGTGAGAGAGTTTTTCTAAAAAAAAATTATAGTTAGTGACCAGGACTAGTAGATTGGGGGACTTCCAAAATGGCTGCGCATAATCAACAGCTTAACTTCAACTCTCGCAATGAGAACAGAAACTAAGAAACAGCAGCCAGTGATATTGTCAGCTTATGTAAAATTCAGTTACTGGCTAGTAAGTACACTGGATGTCAGCAAAGAAAAGAACAATTGAGCCTGAAAGAAAATCACCCAGAAAAGGTGAAGAGAAAACATTGACTGGGACAAATCGTACAACTGTTCAGCAAAAAGCAGTTTGAGCTCCAGCTTTATTGCAAGACACTGCTTACAGTAATCTAGAGAAAAAAGTCAAAAGTGTTCAGAACTGTAAAAATCTCTGGAACACAGGAGTATATCAATTCAAATAACAAATGGATGGAAAAATTGAAGCATCTGTTCAGA
The DNA here is from genome assembly GCF_019279795.1 of Protopterus annectens. Taxonomy (NCBI): domain Eukaryota; kingdom Metazoa; phylum Chordata; order Ceratodontiformes; family Protopteridae; genus Protopterus; species Protopterus annectens. Next base: position 1,189,620,901 of record NC_056746.1, on the reverse strand, counting down.
TGGTAAAACTGGAGAAATCAGAGGTTTAAATGAGGAAAAGGCTGGCTGAGTATGTGACTGCCCAAGAAGAAATGTTTCAAAAATGGCAGAATTAGAGGACACAGCATGTAGGGAAAATCTGAGATTTACTGCTATACCAGAGAAACTAGAAAGAATAGACTTGACTAATTTTATAAAGGCACAACTAAACAACTACAGCAGGAATTGTTAATTGAAAAGGCACATCGTGTGTATGTTGCAAAGCTGGCCATGAGAAAACAACCAAGACCTGAATTAGTAAATATGCAAGCTTACCAGCAGAAAGAATTGATCCTGACAAAACTGTGCCTAAAGAGCAAAGTATTCAAAGTGGGAAATGTAGAGTGTTTGTGGAAAATGGATTATTCACTGTACAGAAGAGAAACAAATTTATTCTAGTAATCCGTGTGCATCGAGGCAGGTGTGAGATTCAAGTTGCTGTATCTAGCTGTCTTTATAGTATTTTTTTCCCTCGAGGATCAAAGTCAGTAAGGAGGAGTTGTAAAAGTTTGTCCAACAAAAAGTGAGCCATCAAGCAGAAGGGGACTCTGCTTCTCATTCTTCTGATAATAAAGCATAGGAACAGACTTTGATGGTGAGACCTTAACTATGCCAAAGAAAAATGCTTGAGAGAGAGAAATGTTTTTGGAAGGTCAGTTAAAAACTGTTCTAGAAACATCTAATACTGTTATAAAGGATATGCAATGATTTCCTACGACAACTTTTTGATTGGACTAGAACTAATGATATTACCTGTTATGTGGTTACTCTACATGTTGACACTCTTTTTACATCAGTTCTGAACAAAGAAGGGATTGATATGGTTAAAGTACATTTTAAGTTGGCCACATCTGGCTAATATGACTGTGAATATAATATGTGTATTGTTAGAAGTTGTGCTGACCAATAATGTCTTCTATCAACTGATTAATGATGTAGCCACGGGTGCCAACACATATATGCCAATATTGTAATGAACTCATGGGAAAATGAATGGGTCTTATCTGAATCTAAAAATGTGCATGTACATTGTGAGACAGTTAGCTTTTATAAACTGTTTGTAGATGAGCTGCTCCTAATATGGGATGATCCTCTATGAGTGTGTTGAAAGATTTTATTTCCTATTTACACACGACTACACATTTAAGGTTCAAGAAAAAAGTTCATTATAGACCAATTGATTTTTTAGATATAACATTAATAAAGAACATTAAGGGACAGATAGAAACTACATTATATAAAAAGGTAGGGACAGATAGAAACTACATTATATAAAAAAGGTAAGAGGTGCACCAATCTGTCACAAGACAATATGCATCTGCCATTAATTTTTGATAATATAGTCAAGAACCAAATGGCATGGCTTGCTAGGCTGAATACACAAGTTATTATGATTGGTCAAACATATGATATCAGAATTTAATGGGAGGAGTTATCAGTTAAGTAGGCTTGAACTTGTCAAGGAACAGGTTCTATGTAATAGGTGACCATGAAACCTATTTTTTTTTGAGTATCGCAGTAGTATAAAAAGTAGTAATAGAGTAACAAATAGAGCTACTAATGTTTGTAGGTGTATCTTAACATATGATCGAAATACTTTTTAAAAATTAAGGATATTGTCAAATTGGTTCATTTTATCTCAAGTCCCTGAATTGAAAGCTGTTTATACTGAAGGTCCCATCTTCAGTTATAAAAGGTCAACTACATTGAAAAATTAACCTGTTCTTTATAGCATAGTTTATTCATCACAACCCTAATAAGATGGGTACTTACATGTGCAATAACTGCAGTTTTTGCAAACACATGACCAAGTGTTATAAATGTACTGCTTATTATGTAGGTAAGACGAATCGGAGATTTAAGGATAGGATATGCAGTCATGTTGGAGATTGCAAGACAAGTGGAAACTAATGCCTTATATAAACACATACAGACAATACAAATTGTTTAAATTCATGATTTTACATGTTGTACCTGCATATATTAGAGAAGGAGACTTAAAAAAAAATTTAAATGAAAAAGAAGAAAGCAAGTGGATTTTGCACTTTAGGACACAATATCCGCCAGGACTAAATGAGGCTTTTAGTATTAAGAACTACAAAATAAACTGTTTCTTCAAGCTTTTAATTAATTGTTTAATTACTTAATTTAGTCTCACCTGTTTTATGAAGTGTGCAAATATGTGATTTTATCTTAAACTTTTCTGCCTGAAGAAACATTTTGTGCAAAAGTTTTACTTGCGATTAAATCTGTTTTTTGTGGCTCCAGATTGCTTGTTATTTTACAGTACTTCTTGTTTGGTTTATCCGGACTTGTGACTCGGGATATTTGTTTGCATGCTTGAGAGAGAAAAGCTTTACAGGAGTTGTCCAGAAGAATTGGGAGTACTTTGGAACTGAACTGGAATCTGGAGTTAGGAGATGAGCAGGAAGAACACCAGCAGTGTGGAAATTAGTGAATAAATTTGTGACTTCAAAGTATCATTAGCATTTGTGAAATAGAGCTTTGTAAGAACCAGTGAAAAGAGTGGACTTTTGTTGACTCTTTTAAATTTTGGGGAACTGCAAAGTATTTGCCTCACTTCATGTCATTCATTTTTGGAAGGACACTGAGAGGAGGAAGAAGAAAAAATGTAACAGTTTTCACAATATAAATTACATGTCGCTTTAAAGTATTTTGAGTTGTTCTTTTATGTCATAGTTGTTATAATAAACAGATGCCTTTTTTTCTCCTCTTTTCTTTTTGTTTTCTTTTTTTGGTATTAAGAAATTTTAGCATCAGTGTTAAAAGAAGAACAGCATAAAAGCTTGTTTAAGTTAATAGTCTGTAATCTTGGGTTGTTGAGATGGGGGATGAAAGTACACAGATCATAATATATGTAGAGCTGTTATGTTTCCTGTTACTTTTGCATAAGTGAATGTCTGCCTGGATTAAGACCCTTGTCTTAATCTAATAACAAATTTTAAATGGAAAGAAGTTAATGTGAGAGGAAAGAATATAATGAAAAGTTTTCCTTTAGCGATAAATGTTATCTGATGTCTATTTTCATCTGATTCAACATGTGGATAGTCTGTTCTGACCTCGGCTCCTTCTACTATGGTATTGGATCCTCGAGCTCTGATGCCTCCCCCTACCCACAATTCCCCTCTCCTCCTTAAATTACCTCAGATCTCGTTTACCTCGTGCCTAACCAGATGTGTTGACCAACGACTGCATCCTGTTTCATGATAAGTGAAAAATTTAAGTTTTTGTAACTCCCTTTAGATCCATAACTAGAATTTTTTTAGAGATAAGATTTAGAATTAGTGTTAATCATAGGTATTTAGGCTAGTTTATAGTGTCAGCATAGATTTTTCTAGTTTGTATGCTGTCTGTAATGTGTTAGATTTAGATTTATAGGTGTGTGTGTGTGTGTGTGTGTGTGTGTGTGTGTGTGTGTGTGTGTGTGTGTGTGTCTATATGTATACACACACACACACACAAATATATAGCATACTTTTCGTCCTATTTTAGTAGAGATATTGTCCTTTTTTGTTACTGTAACAAAAAAAATTTCTTCTGATGTTGGAGAAGTCTACAGGCTTTAAAAAGTGTTCTTCCTATGGGTATCAGATCCCGATCCAAGCCCCACATTATGTTTGTATGTACTGCTTAGGGCCTTCCCATTTGAGGGACACCTGCAGTATTTGTGCTGCCTTCAACATAGGCATTTCCACAGAAGGAAATAAAAATTTTCTCTGAAAGGGCTGCTTTCCCTTCAGAAAGTGTCCAAAATGTCTGTTGATCCAAAGGCACCCTCTACTTCTCCTTTCCCCTGAAAAGGAAAGGGAAAATGAGAAAGATCGAAGGAAAAAGTGAGAGACACAAACCTAACGAAAAACAGTCAAAAAAAAAAAAGATGAGAAGAACGAGTTGACAAACCTAAGAAAAGGTCTCTGGATCCATCTGCTGTTTTGGGTCCAGCAAGATATTGAGGCAGTTGGCTCCTACTACATCCAGGATCCGAACTACCTTTCCAAAAACTTCCTTTTCTCTGGGGCTGATTAGCCTTTCTCTTCACTCCTTGATTCGTGAGAATTTTCAGTCGAGATCTTCATCAGTAGTGCCTTTCTCGGGTCTTTCTGGTCCTCTAGAAGCCTTACTAAATTGGATGTGAACTGCATGAGGATGAAGTTTTTCAGGACACAGATTCATCTGGCAGTCCTCCAAGCTCCATCCCCAAGGAGAGTACTGGGATCAGGCCCTTCAACACCGGCCATGACAGTTCAACACCATCTCCCTTTTTGGAGCAGATGTATATGTAATCTAACCTACCTCCACCATACAGGTGTCAGATCCAATAGCTCTGGAGACTTCAGCTTCGACTTCTTCCCTCACTTGCTCGACTTCCATGCATTCAGACAAGTGAACTTCCAGAGCCATAATTTCGGAGCTGTTCCTACTACTCAGAGCTTTAGCCCTGGACAACTCCATTCTGAGGTCCTCCTCAGAGCTGTCTGCTTTTGGAGTTGTGAAGGCTACAGATTCTGCTGTAAGGGGTGGTGCTTCACCAGCTCCATTGACTGTCTACTTTCGATGTTATAGAGAGGGTTTTGGCTGGACCAACAAGACTGTTGTGTGCAAAGAGTTCAGCTCCATCCTGGTTCCCACTGGAGCTTGTACTTTCTAACTCTCATTCAGGTCAACAGGGGCAGATGAATTCAGTTAGTTTCAAGATAGCTCACCGTTTCAGCTCCACGCCTGACTCTAAGGTGTCTACTTTAGCCCTGAGGCACATCCCCAGGAATTGGACTTGCTAGTGGAAACATACTGACTCCACTCCTGAGTTTTTTCAGTAAGGATACAGACTTGGATGATGGAGAAGGTTCCCCAAGGTCTCCTCTCCTGAAGATGTCTCATTTTGGAGACATTCTGGAATTGATGAAATGAAATGGGAGATGGTCCACCAACACTCTTTCTCATGAGTTGGTGTTTCTTGAAGCTTTGGTTCTGGACTTAGATGGCCTGGGTGGTCCCACATCCTGATGCCTTGATTGATCTGGTCACTCAGAAGGCTTGTACGGAACCTGAAGTGGCAAAGAACTAAAAAGTGTACAAAGAATTAAGTCAATACGGGAATAGAGAAAAGAGAGTCTGCCAATAGGGATGACTACCATTAGAGGTACAAAGAATAGGCAAGAGACTGCTAGAATTTACTGGAGGAAGCTGGTAAAGGAACCAAGGTATTGGGAACAAATAATTGGAGAAGGAAAGGTAACAGAATGAGAAGAGACCCTTTTTTATGCCCAAGGTGATTTCAGAAAATATTGCATACTATGGATGTCCTTTACTATATTGATGGGACAAAGACTTAAGAAATGAAAAGCTTATTATAATTTCTGATGAAGGTAAGAAAAGGTAACGATCCATATCTAAACAAATCATTTCTAAATGGTTGACTCATGCCCTTCGATTTTGTTTATTCGTGTAATGGCAAGGAGCTTCCAGGCAAAGTCAGAGTCCATTCTACCAGGGTATTGCTGCTGCTATTACTTTTTGGAAAGGGTTGAACTCTAGAAATATTATAGAGGCTGCAACTTGTTCTTCTCTTCACATTTTTACCAAGCACTGCAAAGCTGACTCTCTTGCTACAACTATTCTACAAGGGTTGCTAGGCTCTCATCCTTCTTCCTCTTTGTTTCTAAGCTTTGGTATTTGCCCCATATAGCTTGGGCTACTGCAACAGTGATACAACAATAAACCTAGCACAGTTGTAAGTAAACTTACCATAACCATAGATGTTCAAATACATCAGTGTTGCAGTGTAAACACCCTGCACCCACCCTCTTTGTTTTTTTATGCTGGGGCTGGGGGTCCTATATTCCCCTTTTTTCCTAGTACATTTTTTTTTTATCTTGGCAGGACTCTAGCCTCCTTTGTTTCTGGGGCAAGAAACCTCCAATTGTCACTCATGGTTTTATATGGGATGGTCCATGAGCTCTAACAGTTATATGGGCACATGGAAGGTGCTCTAAAGCTTTGAAAGCTGGCTGGATGTCTGATCCTTGGCAGTGTATATCCCGTATAGCCTAGCCTACTGCAATAGTAAGCTAGTTGAACATCTATTGATAGGCTATTGAAGCAGTGAGAATGAAGGACATGGGTAGTGTCCTGCTAAGGACACAGCACACATCCAGCTTATTAAAGGTCTAACTCTTTTCCATCCCTGTTGTTCATTCTGATTGCTGATAAGCTGCACCCTTTGTGGGAGAAAGTATATCCTCACCCAGAGTGAGGTACATCTTCGGCTCTTTTCCTGGCATCTCGAGTCGAAGCATCTCTCTGGCTCCAGAGGTACAGCAGTTTGTCGACAGCTTTTTGCCTACCTGACCCCATTTGGGAACCTCTTCCTGTCTTTTTTTATTGAGTTTTTTCTGCTCTATCTTAACATTTAAAAAATAGCATTTTGTGATATTTCAGCTTAAGAATATTGTCTATTGTCAGGAATGTTTTATATGTGTGTCTACACTGTTTATTTTGCTTACTTTGCACTTTTGTGTGGAAAAGTGTGATTTTTATGAAAATAGTAAGCATTTGAGCTGTACCTTTACAGTCAGAATATGTGTTTCGCACATGTTACTATTTTTAATGGACTTGGAATGTTTACTCATTTCTGAAGTAATAAATATTCTATGATATTTCTGACTGAAGTGTTTATGGTCCAGTGACACAATTATCAGTGTACTGCTTGTGTTTACTAGTGTGGGGATTTTTTTGGCCTTTGGGGAATGGAAGTAGGCTCTTGTGCTTCCTACTGAATACTTACTTTCTCACAGTGTTACTGAACTTACTGTGGGCCATTTTATGCCTAGCCAGTTTCAATTTTTGTGCTCTAATTACCCTATCCTGTTTTATTAGAGATCGGCCTTACCCATCCCATGGTTGATACTTGTATATTGCCCCTAATGAGAATAACTGGGATCACATCATAGATACTTTGAGGGAACCAATGCATGTGATAAAGCATTTAGGAGCTGCCTCTGTCCATTAGTAGTAAAGGAAGCAGTCCTTGGGTAAATTTTCTGTTTCCCATCCATCAATCCAAGTTGTTCTTGAATATTGACAGGGATGAACTTTGTTTATGTGGATGGAGAGTCTGTTCCAGAACAACTGTACCCTCTGTGAGATGCACCTGTCCTTCCAAGCCGTTCTGTTGATGATAGAAAAGAGGTTTAGATTCCTACAATTGAATATTTCTGATGCCATTTGACTCAGTATTGGGTCAAAGGATGCCTTGTACGCCAGACACAGGTCACCTCTTAATAGTCTGTGGGATACTGAGTATAGTGATAAGTGTTTAAGTCCGTCCTTGTATGACATGTTATTTAGACCTTGTATCCTTTTAGTAATGTACCTCTGTGGGTGTTCCAGTTGTTGCATGTGTCTGGACAGGTGGATGCTGACAGGGCCATTATATTCAATGGTTGGCCTGATGAGGGCTGAGAAAAGGGAAACAAGAACATCACTATATCTAAACATCATCCCTTTGTTTATAAGCTGTGCAGTATAGAAGTACTTTCTTATAACAATGGTCAAAAGTTAGGCCATTGTCTACAAAATTTCCCAAATCCTAAACAAGTGAGTCAGCTCTTAAGGGCATATTGTCAATGAGGTAATTTAATTACAGGGCAGATAATCATGTTGTTTCTGTATAGAAGGCAGATGTTATATCTCTGGTTGAGTGTTTTGTAGTCATTCAATTCTGGGGGCTGTTTGCCTTTTCACAGTTCTAGTGCACATATTGCCAGAAAGCAGTATATGTTGCTCAAGGATGAGGATTCTGACAAAGCTAGGAGTGATTCTACTCTGGAATCCATCACCCAGAACTCTGACACTTCAGATAGTGAACCTGAAGTTAATCCTAGACACATTTTTTTTCCTTTGCTGATAACTGTTACTAGACTTGAAGATGTTTTTGATTCGGAGCAATCAGGGCTCACACAGAACTGAAAAGATTTTAGTATCTGTTAGAGGATGAGGTCCCTGATTCTGCAACTATTTTCCTAGCTCTAGAAAACACTTATATCTGCTTGCAAGTCTCCTAACTCTGCTACAATTCCAAAGAAAGCTAATAAGCAATATAAGATCTCTTCAGAATATAAAGTTTTTTATTCTCAACTGTCAAGCTGACCCTGTTGCAGTTAATCCAGCAAGAAATCTTTGGCTTCGTCTAACTCAATACCCTCTAATAAGGAGGGCAGGTAATTCGACAAGCACAATAACAGACTACTTCTAGTATGTTAGCCTTTAAGATCTGCAACTATCAAGGCTATACATGGAAGTTTATGCTAAAATGTGCTTTTTTACTTGTGAAGAATTTGCTGCCTCATTGTCTCTAGAAGGCAGGTCACATGTGAATCAGATTGTTTCTAAACGTGGTTTGAGAAGAGTGTGTGTGACTGTGCTGTTTCTAAACGTGGTTTGAGAAGAGTGTGTGTGACTGTGCTGATGCTCTGTCTAGAGCTTCTGCTTCTTCTGTGGTGTTTAAGATTTGTTTGGTTGCATAATCAGAATTTTTTGATGATTTGAATTCAGAAATTCTTAATTTTCCACTTAGCCTGGATCTGGTATTTGGCCCTGTAGCTACACAGATCATTAAACAGTGAGACAACAGAAGTATCTTGATAAATGGGAGCTGTAGAATTTTTCAGGTACCCAAATTCTACCCTAACAGCACCACTTCTCAGTCCTTTACAGGGCAGAACAAACAGAAATCCCAGCCTAACGAGCAGCAGACTCCCAAAAGAAAATGCAAGAGGAGAGCTCTTCCAAACAAAATAAACTAACTTTCCCAAAAATATAGTTGAAAAGAAGCTAGAGATAACAGCACAAATGGGCATTCCTAGACGTGGAATAAACATATGACAAGGTTCCAAGAAAGCTGATTTGTACAGTCTTGCATTGTTTTGAAGTTCCAGAGACGTTGGGAGAATTAGTGTAGGCTATGTAAAAGGACCAATAACTTTAGTACAAACATTGTTGGGTCTCTTATTGGGGTTCCTAGTGGAGTGGGTGCGCATCAGTGTTCAGCCCTGACCCCTTTGCTGTTCATACTGGTGATGGACTACATTAGCAAGCAGGTCACGGGGACAGATCATCAAAGTTGCTAGTGTACAGACAATGTGACATTACAGACAGACTCCGAGCAAGAACTTCAGCAAAGGATTAGAATGCAAAACTGAAAGCTAGAAGTATATGGCTGAACCAGCACCCCAAACCCTCATCTCTTCAAGAGAGCGAAGAACAAAAAAAAAAAATGGACGGTCCTTCTACTGGCACACCAGTTAGGCCTTGGCCCGATGCACAACACCCCCCGCCCAGTCTGCCTAGCCATTCAGGTCCTGTTTCTGTGCTCTTTCTCTGACCTTCCACCATCCATCCATTCATTCATCCACAACCCCTTTTCCCATTTTTTTGCACATGGGGTCGTGGGGTTACTTCAGTAGTGACAATCATCTAGAGCCAAGGTTCACACTTCCGGGTGGCTAACCCATTTTATTTACAAAAAAAATTCTTGTTAGAAACTTTAGTAAAGTAAACTGCTTACTATGAATGTAATAAACAGTTGCTACAGTTTAAACCACACATTGTGCACTACAGCGGTATTGCATTAGAGATCATGAACGGGTGTTCTAGTCCTCCCAGCACTTTGCAGCTGGGGCAGTTGCCCCTCTCTCCCCGTCCTAGCAATGCTATTGCTGAAGGAACATGAGATGAAACTATAAGTACAAGTAAGACCGTTGTAATGGCAGCATATGGGGGAAATCAGGAGAATTGGAATAGAAGGGAAAATCGTAGAACAGGTTAACAGCTTCATGTATCTGGTAGGGGTGCTTCAGGAGAAGGTAAGTCTGAATGAGGAGGTCAAACATAGAATTGGACAGTTTGCAGTCAGCTGGCACAGAGTGTCGTGGGTAGTGTATGACAGAAGAATTCTAAAGAAGCTGAAAAGTAAAGTGCACAAAACAGTGGTGCAATCAGTACTGTTGTATGGTACAGAAACCTGAGCAGTTGAGAAAGCTAGAGGGGATGGAGATGAAGAGACTGAGATTGGTGGTAGGGTGTGCATTGTGGGACAGACGAAGAAATGAGGACATAAACTCAAAAAGCCAAAGTAGCTCCAGTTGCAGAAAAGGTCAAAGAGAATAGATTATGGTGGTTCTGATACATGTGCAGAAAAGCAGAAGACAATCTGGTTAAGAAGATTTGGGACAGACAGGAAGCAGACAAGATAAAATGAGGGCATCCAACAAAGAGGTGGATGGATCAAAAAAATCATGGACTGAAGCTAAATGCCAAAACAAAATGCATTCTTGTTTCCTTTGGGAAGTCATCTATCCCAGGGAAATACTACTGTACATTATATGCATCTAAGGGTTTACCCATTTGTTCAGGATTTGGGAAAGTTACATCAGTTTTGACCAACATGTGTCTGTTGTAAAAAAGTACTTTTATATTGCACAGTTTATAAACAAAAAAATTGTGTCTAGATCTAGGGATGTCATTGTCCCTCTTTAATCAGCCCTCATTAGACTAGTCATGGACTGTAATGGCCCCTTTGGCATGTATCTGTCCAGACACATAAAACAACTGGAATGCCTACAGAAATACCTTACTAATAGGGTACAAGGTCTAAAAAAAAAAAAAAAAAAAGTCTTACATGGACCAACTCAAAGCCCTGTCATTATATTCTGTATCCTACAGACTGCTAAGGTGACCTATGTTTGGCATACAAGGCATCCTCCAACCTAATATTGACTGATTTACTGCACATCAACAAGTCAAATGGCATCAGAAATGCTCTATCTAGAGATGTAAACTATTTCTGCAACATCAACCGAATGGTTTGGAAGGATGGGTATATCTCTGAGGATATCGCTGCTCTGGAACAGACTCCCCATCCACATAAAAGTTCATCCCTCTCCATATTCAAGTGCAACTTGGATTTATGGATAGGAAATAGAAAATTTACCCCAGGACTGTGCCCCTGTACTACTAATGGATGGGGGCACCTCCTAAATGCTTTATTTCATGCATGGGTCTCCTCAAATTATCTGTGGTATGATCCCAGTTATTTTCATTTGGGTTAATATATAATTACTGGCCATGGAATGGGTAAGACCAATCTCTAATCAAATAGGATAGGTTAATTCAAGCATTAAAAGGGAAACTGGCTAGGCCTAAAATGGCCTGCAGAGGAAGCTAGCCTAATATTTACCTATGAACTATGGTTGTGTTAGAGAAGACGTGTGACAGTCAGGCATGAGTGTTGAAGAAGGTAGGAGAGTGCCATTGAATATAGAGAGAGAGATTGTGACAGTTGACATGACACCCTGACCCCATGTTGAAAATGGGAGATAATTTCCGAAAAGTCAAGCTTCATGCTTCATGATGAATGACAATGCAGGGAATGTGATCACCTTACCCACACCACCTGCCTCAGTTTCCCAACCTCTCACACTAACTGACCCTCTTTCCCTTAGCCTGAGGTCAGATGGTTTTAGACATATGAGTGGTGAAGGTGATTCAGGAGAGATTCATTTGGCAGTGGTTGGCCTCTCCTCCTTTCAAGGTAATCCCCCACATCTACCCAACCAGTCATATATCCATCAATGCTACAACATATGTCAGAAGCAGGGGTCAGAACCAGTACCTGCAAATTACAAGAACAAAGGCTTTTATGCCATTATATTTTTGGTACCAAAGAAGGTGCACACTTTGAAACCTGTGTTAGATCTGTTTTTTCAACTGTTATATGAAAGTTCCAAATTCAAGCTGTTGACCCTGCAATCAGTGCTGGCACTCCTTCTAGACCCTTGCCTTATGGTAACACTAGATCTCAAATATGCTTATCACATACCTATTACTCACAGCTTCAGGGAATATTGAAGGTTTATGGTATCTAGGTCACATTATTTGTTCTCTGCATTAGCCTTTGGGCTCTCCGCTGCACCTAAAGTGTTCACAGTGTGCCTAGCCCCAGCAGTGGCTCACTGTAGATTGCAGGGGATCCACATCTTTTCTTATTTAGACAACTTGCTTATTTGTGCAGAGTCTTCACCCAGAAATTTGGAGCCTTTAACAAAAGTGTCCAATCTCCTGTCACATCTGGGATTTCACTTGAACCTACAAAAGTCTTGTCCTACACCCTCTTACAAAATTATCTTTTGGGGGTGTCTGACAATTGCGCATAGGCAAAAAAAAAAAAAAATAACTTGCCAGCAGATCTCTCTTGAGTTTTTCTGAACAACTTCAGGCTCCTGCAAGAGAATTTATTGGGATTATAGGCTTCATGGCCTCCATGGTCCTCATGTTACCACTTGACAAATTGCACATGAGAAAAATCCAATGGTGCCTAAAGACGACTGGTCCCAGTGCCTAAGCCCATTGGACTTTAAGATTGTTGTGCTGATGTTTGTAAGGTGTGAATTACAGTGGTGGAGGGTTCAAATAGCTTTCAGTCCAGGACTGCCTTTATCACTTCTAATCCCTGTTCAATCTGTCCAGACTGACTTTTCAGATAATTCTTGGGGTGGGTGCAGTTTCTCACGAGAATAAAAGTGCAAGTTGGCATTTTTTTTTTTTTTTGGACCGGCCAAAGCACATAAACATCAAGGAAATACTAGCACTGATTCATGCTTTGAAAACCCACACCATCTCTGAACTCTGGGCCCTTTACTGGTGCTTTCAGACACCAAATCATTGTGGTGTTCTCAGCAAACAAGTGAGTATGAGATCATATCCTCTTTGCTAGTTGGTAGTGATGGCTTAGGAGTTGAATCTTCAGCATTCTGTGACTCATCAGGCCTCCTACATTCCATCAGAGCAAAACATTTTAGCAGACAGACTCTGCAGATTATGGACAGACCCTCGAGTGGCAACTCAGTGCAGGAATGTTCCATCCAGATGTGGTGAACATCAAATATATCTCCTTGCCTCCTTACAAAACAGACAACTAGAAAAATTCTGTTGTCATTGCTTGCCACCTTACAAAACAGACAACTAGAAAAATTCTGTTTGAGTTGTCATTGCAACAAAGCATGGAGAACACATATCTGTAATGCCCTTCGTCAGGAATGCTCCTGTATGCTTTTCCACCCTTTCCAGTGATTTCCAAGGTACTTCTAAATATTCAGAAAGAAATGCCAAAACTCATTGTAGTGACTGTATTTTGCCCCAGACAAAATTGGTCCTGCCTTCTTATGGAATTAGCCAAGGACAATTACCACACGCTTCCTCACGGACAGGATCTACTCACACAGCACAAGGACAGTTTGATACACCCTGACATCAGTCAACTCCAATTGGCAGCCTGGATGATTCAGTTTTAATACCTTTTAGGGAGTTTTTCAGGAGAATGTGAAACAGGTACTAAAGGGGGCAAGAAAACCTGCTACTGGAAAGTCTTCTGTTGGCAAATGAAAGAGATTTTTTAGTTTGTGCATTGTCAGTCACAGGGTTTCTGAAAGAAAAGTAGCACCTCTGGTTCTCAAATGTTTGTGCGAGCTACTTAAACATAACTTGTATGCTTCCGTCAGGATGCATTTTGCAGTAATCTTAGTTTGTCTGCCTATGGATTCCCCCCTCTTTCTTCTGTTTGTGGTCATAGTTTCTGAAAACAGTGTTGCATATGAGACCCCCTCTCAATCAAACTCCTCCTCCTCCGGTTCTCCATTTTGGTCTAGAAAAACTGACCTTGATTCCTTTTGAACCAGTCTTTCAGGTTGATTTGCAGTTCGCTACGTGAAAAACAGTTTTACTTGTTGCTCTGACATGTGCAAGATGAGTATCTGAATTGCATGTTGTCTTGGTGAGTGAACCCCGTCTGGTTTTCCACAGAGAGAGAGTTGCATTAAGCACACATCCTACATTCATGCCTAAAGTTGTTTCTGAATTTTACCTTGAATCAGCCATCGATCTCAAGTGCTCTTCCTAGAGTCAAAAAACAAGGGAGAACAAATGGTCTATGTTGGAAGTGCACAGGCAGCCCAGGTACTACCTTGAAAAAAAACAAGTCTTTTAGGAAGGCTGAGCAGCTGTTTACTGTGCTAGGACTAAGAAAGGACAGCCTGCATCTAAATCTAGTCCTTGTCTACTGTTTGTTTGCTGTTCCCACCATTGTATATTCCAGGCAAAGTTAAGGCACTTTCTTCAGGGGTCTTATTCTCTTTGATGGCATACTAGAAAGGGGTGAACTCTAGAAGTAACTTGGTTCTCTGTTCACTCCTTCACAAAGCACTACAAATTGGATCCTTTCTATAGGACCAGGAAAGGCTTTGCTAGAACCATTCTCCATGGGTTCCTAGACCCTTATCCTTCCTCCTGCCAGGTGGAGTAATCTTACCTGACCAGAAATCGAACCGGGGAGGGATACTTATTCCTCACCATTAGAGAAGGCAGTACTCCACCAGGGACATAGTTTCAAATTATTAGGTAGAGTAAGCTTTGGGAATCTACCCATAGGCTACTGCAACAGGCAGACTGAGGAACATGGTACAGTTGTGTAAGTTCTACTTACCCATAACAGTCGATATTCCAATTTCTTCACTGCTATAGTAGCCACGCAAATCACCATCTCGCTTTGTATACCCTTGAGATGGAACACAACTCCTTTGTTTGGGTTGTTGTTGTTTTGGATAAATTTTATGGTTATTGTTGCTGGTTACTGGCTCAGGATGAATTTTTCCTATTTCAGGGCAATTCTAAACATTGACCTCACTCACTTTGCTGAGAGGCTGCACCCTTTTTAGAAGGCGACTGTTATCAACATTCTCAAACTACCGCACCCACTGCATCAAAAGAGAGGGTTGGTAAAGGGCCAGATGGTCTGAGTAGCGAGGATGACATCAACGGAAGTCCTTTTTCTGCAAGAAATGAACAAACTGGTAGAGATTTTTCTTGAGAGAGGGTACCCTGAGTACATTATTTTGCCACTAGTTGATGAAGTTAAGAAGTGTAGTGGTGTTAATGTTCCACTGCTGCGGAATGCTTTTACAGTTGGGAACCATAAGAAAAACCAGGATGTCTTTAGGAATGCTATGTAGTGAATACAAAGGAACTGAGAAAAATAGTGAGTGATAATTGGTCTATTATAGTACATGACCAAGATTTTAAGGAACCTATAGGATTGGTTCCTAAATTCATCTATAAAAGAAACAACAAAAGGATTGGTTGAAAAGGAAAACAAAAATAGAGGAGAGAAAAATGTGGGACTTTTTTAAATGTGGTAGATGCCCACAACGTCTTTACATAATGAATACAGAATCACATTATAGTGAAAGTATTAAATACAGGGTTAGAGGCCCAGGCTACTATAATTGTAAATCGGCAGCGGTTTTGTATGTTGTGGTCTGCCAAACTTGTTCTGGGTACTACATTGGTAAAACCAGTAGAGCTTTAAGTAAGAGTGTGTAAGAATGGTTTACTATCGAAATTGTGAAAGGCAAAAAATTTTGTCTTCGAAAACATCACGTGATATCTGTATAGAAGCTCATGTAATGAACCTCCTATACGACATATGTTTTTGCTGGGGGGCAAACGCCCGTGCACCCCCTGCTAACAATATATTCCAACTCCAAGATCGCACTACAGTGGGGATATGGATGAATTTCCAAATCTCACTGTACCGCAATCATCTCCGTTCAGTTTGTTGAACACTTAAAGCCGAATGCACGTTTGTATTCGCATAGGTGTAGTCGACTTTACAATATCGTCAACATTTTGTGAATGACGGCCTGACATTTGGAATAATAACGGCCATCCAATTGTCATTTGCAAAAATGATAATAAACCTGTATGAACATGTATGTGACCTTAACAATAAGGAAACGAAAAATGCACTGGGAAGACATTCAAGCATATGTTGTAATTTTAAACATTTTAAATTCTTGGTTTTAGATAAAATTAAAAAAGACCCTAGGGGTGGCAGTTGGAAAAAACCTGCGTGAAGAAAAAGAACTTCATTGGCAATTAAGGATAAATTCTGTGGTAGCCCCTGGGTTGAATGATACTTTAAGCATTTGCAATGTTTTACAAAGACTAAGGGAAAAACTTTGAAGGTGAGGGGTTGAATTAGACGAGTTGAATTGAGAGAGGTTTTACTATTGGATGAGTAATATGAAATGCATATGTGATTGGTTGGAATAAAATTAGTATGAAAGTTACTGTTTGTATTAAATTTGTTCTGATGAAGTCCAGTAAGGACAAAAGCGCTTAACGTGTAATAAAGTTGTGCCTGTGTTCTACTTGTGATCTTAGTGGTTTTCACATTACTTTTTGGAAGGAAGTATATCAACAGCTGAAGTAAGTGATAGGAAGGAGAGTTAGAGCTTTGGTCAGGTGCTGTTTTCTTAACAAGACACTACATAGGCTACTGCAGCAGTGCAGAAATTCACACATCCACTGTTATGGGTAAGTAGGACTTGTACAACTGTACTTTATGATGTTTACTTACACATTTGTACTGTTTCGAAATTCAATTTTTTTTTCTTTTTCTTTTTTCTTCTTCTGAAATTGCAGTTTAATAAAATTTTAAAATGTTGGTATTTTCTGCATCAGGTCTTGCACTTTGATAGGGAGCTTTTCCTAACCATCATTTCTGGTACTCTGTAGTTTGCTACTGCCATGCTGAGGATTCCAACCCTGGATAGTCTCTCTCGTAGATACCTTTCAAGCTGTAAAGATGAACATTTCTGAAATGTTTTATTTTGTATTGTCTGTGTTCATCTTGCGTTCATTTTATTTTAATGCAGTATTTTGCTTACTGACACAGTTTCAAAAAATGCAGGTGCCCTTGAAGCATTCTTCTTCTGGTTTTGCACCCTGTTTGTTTAGATCCTTCAGGCAACAACAAGGAGCTGCTAGCTAATAATGGTTTTAAAGGTCCCAAAGATATTGCCAATATCCTGGCAGATCAATTTAGTGCCAACTTCACCCCCCTCTCACCCCCTAAAGGGCCCATCTCAAAGATTGCCAAATTCCGGTAATCACGGCCACACAGGTAGAAACCGCACTCTCCAAAGCTAAGAATACAGCATCCATGGGACCAGATGACTTCCCAGGCTGTGTACTCCATGAACTACAAAATGAACTGCTACCTCACCTAAGTGTCATGTTTAATCATAGCCTCACCTCAGGCGTCGTGCCCACTGAGTGGCGCACAGCTACAGGTGTCCCACTCCACAAGGGAGGATCCACCTTGGATCCTGGGAACTACCGTCCCATCAGTCTGACAAGCCTGATCTGCAAGGGCATGGAACACAATGTCATAGAACTTATAAACAAAGACATTGGCAACCTTCAAACACTGGACCCCACCCAGTTTGGGTTTGTTAAGGGCCGATCTTGTCTCCTGAACCTGATTGACTTCTTCGAATCAGACTCCAGAGCTGTGGACGAGGGTAAGGCGGTCCACACAGACTCTGGACCGCGCCGAGGCCTTCGACACCATCCCCCACTCTGGAATCATAGATAAACTTACTAAGCTGGGCATAAATCCCTACGTCACTCAATGGGTTACCAACTGGCTTACTGACAGAACCCAGACTGTAAAAGTGGCCGACTCCAAATCCAGCTCCAGACAAGTGACATGTGGAGTACCTCCGGGTTCAGACCTGGGAACACTCTTGTTTGGCATCTACTTCTCTGAAGTACAGGCCAACACTAAGGGACTCTGGCTAACAAAGTTTGCAGATGACTGCAAACTGGGAGCCATTATTGAATCCCCAAATTATGTGGATATTCAACAAAAGGGCCTTACAGAAACAAATGCCTGGTGCCAGAGCCATGGGCTCAAGCTTAATGCCAAGAAATGTATAGTTAGCCCCTCTGGGAAAAAAATGTACCCATGAATTACCACATAGGTGGCAGTACACTAAACATCGAAAGTGTGATGAGAGACTTAGGGACACAGGTGGACAGTGGTCTCATTTTCGATAACCACATCGCCACAACAGTCAGGAAATCCTTCTGTGTGGCACACCTCATCACTAAGGGCTTTTCATCCAGAAAAAAGGAGGTCATTGTCCCACTGTACTCATCCCTCATTAGATCCATTATAGAGTATAATGCCCCATTTGGCATGTACCTCACAAGACATCTGCAACAGCTGGAAAGGCCACAGAAATACCTCGCTAAAACGATCACAGGCCTAAAGCAGATGTCATATGCTGACCATCTAAAAAAGCTCCAGCTGTACTCTGTGGCATATCGTCTACTCAGAGGCGATCTCTGCTTAACATACAAGGCCATGTCAAACCCTGAGCTGTTGGACTTGCTCCACTTCAAGAAATACCAATCCCTCAGAGCCACATGCTCCAAGGATCTAAACCTTGTCATTACAACGAACAAAACATGCTGGAGGGATAGGTTCCTGACCCAGAGACTCCCCATACTCTGGAATAGACTTGCCATACATGTCAAGCAGAGTGCCTCCTTGGCCTCTTCAAAAGGAACCTTGATAATTGGATGGGAGATAGGAAATTCAACCCAGGGATCATGTCAGTCACCCTGCTAGACAAGGGTCCAGAGAAGTAAATATTGTGGGAAGAAATATCCAGGGAATTGTTATGGCTAGGCTTGTATAGGCCTTAGGGCCGATAGCCTAGTACCAACCTATGAATAGACAAGACAACACAGATGAAAAGCCCTTCAAAATTCCTTAATGCCAGAGTGCCTAGAACATTTAGAAATCATTTCTTCATTTCCCCACTGAGTTTCCAAGATGGAAGGAAAGAATCATAAGCATAAAGATTCTTTCCTTGTTGCACATCAGTTCCTTCAGTCAAGCTTTTGCTGAATCTCCTCTCCAGTTTCTTATTGACTCATGTTTTCAGAGACTGATGGTTGAGTCTGTACCAGAAGAAGGCAATGGTTTCTGAAGCCTGCACATCCCCCAAAGATGACTTTGTTCCCAGGTGTTATCTCCATTATGGCCTCAGTATGAGCCTTTGCCAGTCCTCATTTTCTCTTCCCTTTCATCATTTTAGAGGATTCCTGTGTCTGAACATCCTCTTATTCAGCATGTAAAACAGCCACATTCGGGCACTTGGCATTGGTAAGGGTCTCTCTCAGACCATAGTAGCCCCTCCTCCAGTTCCTTACAGCCAGGCATTTCTGGACTGGTATTGGCCCACTTCTAGTTAAAGTCAAAATGTCTCCAGTTCTAGTTGATATTGATATACTTTTTGGTTCCCCCAATGTCTGACCCACTAGCAGTGGGTCCTTCGGACTTCAGTACATTCAGGACTGGACTTGATACATTCAGGGGGGAAGGCTATTATTGTATATCCATGTTTCAGATCAGCATATATTGATGAGACATGATGCCTACCTTAGCCTTTTTTCTGATGTGCTGTCTACAAATGTCTCCTTTGCTAGTGGCTGGATTGTCTGTGTCGAGTACCAGTCTGTGCTGGCCTAATACTGCACTCAGCATTTCAAAGTACTATTAGCCAGCTAGTGATTTCAGCCTCATGACAGACTTCTGCATCTTTGCTACAAGTGCAGCCATTAGTACTTGATTCAATAAAGAGGTTTACTCACTGCTGCTCAGACATTAAAGGCCTTCACCTCACACAGTTCCCCTTGATGTTGCTCTCAACCCAGGTGCCAGGTCTTTTAAGAAGACTTTGTTAATGTCTGAAACAGGTTCAGAAAAGGATCAAAAAATGTTTAGTATGTATTGCTCTATTCTCAAAACTCAGTATAGTGAAATGTATTGATTCACTGGGGAGGGAATGGCCGTCTGAAGTAGTCCCCTTCCCATAGAGTAGATAACATATGTGCGGGATCCCTGTATTTCTACCTGACTAGTGTGTCCGTTGTAGATGCCTTTCAAAGATTTTTCAGTAGTGAACTGTAACTTCAGTATATAAAGGCTCTTTTTATCAGAAAAGCAGAGTGGAACTTTCATCCATCCAGAGACTGATCACTGTGGGATGAGGCTCCTGTGCCTGACAAGTCATGTTGGTGAGATCTCTAAAACAAAAATCCCACCCAGTAGGTACAAGCAAGTCTATAATCATAATGGGGTGCCTGTGGGTCTAGCTGGCTGGGGAAGCAAATGCACATATCCTCCATTTTGACATGTATAGCCTTGAAGTTCATGACTAGGATGCTGTACATCCAGCATGATCCTTTGAATAAGTACAGCTGACAAGGTGTCTTGACAGTAACTAGAAGCAGTATCTGAAGGCTGCAGGGGCTTCAGCCACAACATTGGGTTCATTGGTTGTTTAAACAGCGTATGTTTCTGTGGACCAGTCATGCCGGTGTGACATTGCCATGCATCATGCACTCCTTCTTCATGTTAGCAGTCTTAGGTAAGTATATCAAGATGACCTTAATGGTTGCACTTCATTTCTAGTCACTGGTGTAGAATTGATCACATAAAACCGGTGAAAGAGGGCAGACCCTTTCATTTATGAGCCAAAAATTGTCACCCTCCTCATGTCAGCTTTGAAGTTCCAGGGGAACCATTGGAAACCATGGTCCTGCTGTAACCTACAGGCCAGCAATCTTCTGCTGACAAAATAACAAGGTCGCAAGAATATATTTTGGTGTCTTCTGTGTATTCATGGCAGTAGAGAACACACTCAGGATGCCCAGCAGCAGGGCTAACTGCCGACACGGCCATCTCCTGAGGTAGTCAAAGACAGATTGCGAATACTATATTTAATCCCAGGATACAGCTTCACCACCATTGT
The DNA here is from genome assembly GCF_019279795.1 of Protopterus annectens. NCBI lineage: Eukaryota > Metazoa > Chordata > Ceratodontiformes > Protopteridae > Protopterus > Protopterus annectens. The sequence goes on along the minus strand of NC_056746.1, from coordinate 1,189,600,139 downwards.
GTGAGATGGAAACATGGTACTACATGGCTGTCATTTCAATTTCTTTGTACCCCATTCCCCTCACCACTGCCATCAAACAGGCATTTCCCTACCCAAATATCCCTTGGTAATATGTTGGCATCACTGAGGAAGGTGCAAAACTCTTTACAAGACTAACCATCCAGCAATCCCTGTAGACTAGTGGGCCAGGGAGTTTACTTGCTCCTTTTTTTAATGCCAGAAAAAAAAAAACAGGTTCAAGCTGTCTGTGCTTCTATTTGGCCAATGAACATTTCTGCATTTTCAGTACTCCCCGTATCTGTAGCTGATTGGCTATACTCTTTTTGGATATCTGCAGTGCTAGGCTTTACTCCAAATAAGAAAGTAAAAAGGTATTTTTTTTTGTTTTGATTTAGGTAGGGGCCAATACTTTCCATTTCAAAGGCTTGACTCTTGGCCTCTTTTCCAGTCCTGTGATGCTCATAAATTTCATGTCAGTGGTGGCCATCAACCTCTGCCTAAGAGGACTATATCTAGTGTGGATGACTGGCTCTTCATTTCCCCTAATAAGTAGGGTTTAGTATATGCTAGAGTAGAAATCACATCTCATCCTGCTGCTATTGCTAACCTTTGGCAGGTGAAGTCTAGATTACAAGTTCCCTTTGACTTTATTCCCATAGAGGTTTTATGACTTGCAGCTGATCCTAAATTTTGTGTCATCTATAGTGGTGTAAGATGTCCATGGTTATTCAGCAGATATTAGTGGTCCTCTCGTTTTCACAATTAGGAGCCTTAAAAACATAGGGGAAAGTACTTGTAAAACTGACCACTCTGCTTGGGAACAAAATATCCTAGTCTTTTCTGAGATTTCACTTCCAAGGTATTATGGCATGAGATGATGGAGGGCTGATGTTCTTCGTGTTTCACTGTTGCAGTCATTACATTTGGTTTATCTGCTTGCAGGTAGCCCTCAGTCAGCTTAATTAACAAAGTCTTGGGTCCTGTGTCGGTTGCTGTCCCTTCTTCCATGACGTCAGGTCGTCAGGGGTATAAAACATGTAGCCGACACCATTACATCAGTCTTTCTTGCCATACAGTGCCCGAAGCAGAAGCAGTTCGCAAGTGCTGGTCGTCCGACTCTTGAAATTTTTGTTTTCGAGTTTCAGAACCGAAGTCTTCAACTAAAGCTAAGTACACTGTTGGGGAAACTTTTTCTCGCTCCTTACTGATGTCAGTAAAAGTTAATAATTGCATTACTTGTGGAAAGCAAATACCTCATAAAGATTTTCATTCGTTCTGTATTCCTTGCCTAGGCCCTGACCACGATGTACCTTGCTGTCGGTTTTGTGCTTTATTTAATCAGCTCACTATCCGTCGTCTGTATATTTTCGCCTCTAAATATTTTGGTTCTCTGTTTAATTATCCAGAAATGTCGTCTGTTAGCCATCCGACTACCGGGATTCCGAAAAAATGCAAAGATAAAGACAGAGACAGGCTGCCGAGGTCCAAAACTGCCGACGACACTTCTCCTAAGCTAGTCGCCGATACTCAATGAGGTGCTTTCGCAGCCCCTGATACCCGCTACTTCTGATTCGCAGGCCTCTACTGAGACCCATTCAGAGTCCGGTATGCCGCGAGATGCTGCAACTATGGAATGTGCGGATGTCTCTACCTTGGATGGGTCCGGAGCCGCTGTGCAGGCACCGGCTTCTGAGTGTGTATTCAGGCCTACGGACTTGCATATTAAACCGATGCCTCCTTTATTTGGGCCTAAATCTCGATCCATGCCTAAAAAACCGATGCTCAGGCCACATGCTCAGGCCTCTATGCCTAAAAAACAAATGATAAGAATGGCTGAAGATCTAATAACTGTAATCGGGGGTAGCCAACCCCCGCTTCTAAGAGGCCTAGGACTGAAGTTGATTATGAATCTTCTGATCAAGATTCTGTTTTTTTCTGATTCTTTGGATGATCTGGATTTGCCCTTATCTGCTTATGAAGATTCTGATGCAGAGGACTCTATTCCCTCTTTTTCCCCTCCTGGGGATTTTTCTTTTGGGGAAACCTTACATACTCTAAGGGGGCATTTCCATTGGGAAAGCCAGGATTTTTCTGATTCAAAGAAGAGGCTTAGGGATTTCCTTCTCCTACCTCAGCATTGGCCTTTAGCTATTCCTGCTGTACTAGACATTGTTGAGGATGCTTTTTAGGAATCTAGTTTGGCTGCTGATTCCCTGCCTCCGGCTCCCAGAAAACCTGACAGATACTACAGGGTCCCTGAGTCCCACAAGTTCCTTTTTAAAAATCCTATTGCAGATCCAGAGACTATTTCACAGGGGCCCAATGGCATTAAGGCTTCTACTGCTAAAAATCCTACCCCTTCTGATAGAGACTTAGCGCTGGATAGATGGGGTAAGAAGGTTTACACTTCTGTAACCTTGGCCATTAGGGCTTTAAACTGCCAGTTTCATAAGTTAAAGTATCAGCAACATGTTATTGGACTGCTTAAACAGAAAATGATGTTGATTCCTGACTGTGTGGAAAATAAAGAATTACAGGGTTTAATGCATTCTGCTGAACAAGTTGGAAATCATATTTTGCAATGTGGTTTTGATTCATTAGAGGCCTCTTGCAGGGCTGCTGTTACTGGGTCTGTGCTCAGAAGGCATACTTGGCTTAAGCAGCAATCTTTGCCTGATCATGTTAAAGCTAAATTGTTGAATGCTCCTTTAAATCAGGACAGCCTGTTTGGCAACAAGGCTGAGGAAGTTCTTAAAAAGATGGAAGATAAAGCTAAATCTATGCAAACTGTTAAAGATTTTTTACAAGTTCAGCCTCCTAGATTTAGTAGGCACTAGCCCTCTAAGAATTGGTCCTTTCCAACCCCTTCCAGGTCTTTTCAAGCCAAACCCAGACGCAGCAAAAACCCCAGGTTTCAGCCCTAGGGGACACACACAACTAAGCAGTGGGGAGGTCTCCAATCCCAAATCTGGGAATAATAAGACTCCCCCCTATGGTAAACTGTCTCAATGACTTCCTTTTAAAATTTCCAAGCACTTATCAACTGACTGCCCCTTTGGGGAAAAGATTGCTCTTCATGCAAAGAATTGGGAACTCATTACCCAGAACAAATGAGTTTTGAATATAGTTTCTCAGGGATACAGATTTCACTTCCACACATTGCCAACACCAAGCGGGTGGCCGGACCTACCCCCAAATCAGTGGACAGAGGCCCAAAAACAAGTACTTTCTCTCTTAAGCATGGGGGCTATTCAACTGTTCAAAAGAGGAAAAGGGACAAGGTTTCTACTTTTTTCCTGGTACCCAGAAAAGACAATTCATGGCGTCCTATCCTATACCTGTCTACTCTAAACACCTTTTTGGAGATTCCAAAATTCAAGATGCTGACTCTTCACCAATTACTTCCTATGCTAGGCAAAGATGCCTGGTTGGGAACACTAGATTTAAAAGAAGCATACCTGCACATCCCAATCAGGGAATCTTGCAGAAGATACCTACGCTTCAAAGCAGGCTACATGCACCATCAGTTCTCTGCACTGCCCTTTGGCTTATCTACTGCACCCAGGGTATTCACAAAGTGCCTAGCTCCAGTTGTTGCATTTTGCAGGCAAAGAAATATTCAAATATACCCATACCTAGATGATTGTCTAATTCAGGCAGAAAGCCAGGACATACTTTTGAATCATCTGGCCTTTGTACAAAGGGTTCTAACTTGTCTGGGGTACACCATAAACGTAAAGAAATCACACCTGGTACCCTGTCAAATTATATTCCTGGTAGCAAGCTTGAATACAACTCCCCAGATGGCTTACCTCACGCCAGAGAAACAAATTCATTTGACAATCTATTTCAAACAAGTGGCCACAAAAACCCTGCTATCTGCAAGACAAATACTGCAAACCTTGGGGTTCATGGCCTCCTGCATTTTTCTAATTCCATATGCAAGACTGCATATGAGGAAACTACAGTGGTATCTAAAAAGCCTATGGTGTCAACATTCTCAAGACCTAGAAACAATGATTCCTATCATACCTTGCCTACCCCTAGAGTTCCTTTGGTGAGCAGAGGCCTGCCACCAAAACAAGGGACTACCTTTCACACCACCCCGTCACCCAAACCCTAACAACAGACGCATCAGACTATGCATGGGGGGGTTCACCTGGCAGGGAAGTGCATTCAGGACAAATGGAACCCAAGTCAAATGCACCTGCATATCAATCAAAAAGAAATTTTAGCTGTACAGAATGCTCTGACAGCCTTCAAGGACCACATTCTTCCAGGACAACTAATGGTAAAGACAGACAACACCACTGTTATGTGGTACATAAACAAGCAGGGGGGTACACATTCTTACCCCCTCTGCAGACTCGCCATGGCATTGTGGAACACAGCCTTGAGCTACCAAGTGCACCTGCAAGCTCAATTCCTGCCAGGAAAATTAAATACACTGGCAGACGGACTAAGCAGAAACCTCATAGACCCACACCAGTTGAAACTGAAACCAAGGATTTTCAACATGTTGACAAGCAAATGGGGGAGCCCAGATATAGACCGGTTTGCCTCTCCCCAGACCTACCAATTGGACAAATTTTGCACAAGGACTCCCCACAAACAAGCCTGGAAAGTGGATGCTCTGTCCTTCAGCTGGAAAAACCTATCAGTCTATGCCTTCCCCCCCCTCTGCCTCTGCTCTCCAAAGTGCTACTAAAACTCAAACAGGACAAACCAAGGATGATTTTGATTGCTCCAGACTGGTCGTGCCAACACTGGTACCCCCTCCTGTGCAGTGTGCCACGGTTATCTCCATGGCCCCTGCCTCAGACTCCTTCCCTGCTGTCTCAGCAGGAGAACCAGATTCTGCACCCTCAGCTTCTTAACACTGAACCTTGCAGCCTGGCTAATTACTTAATATCTCCTTTACCATCCCTCAGCAAACCTGTGATGGATATCATTTTAGAGGCAAGGAGGCCTAGTACTAGAAAATCTTATGCTGAAAAATGGAAAAGATTCTGTGCCTGGAACCAATCTCAAGGGATGGCGCACAGCAGCGCCCGATTTACCTCAGATTTTATGAAATGCTTCACAGGGGCCTGTCTTTTTCCTCCATTAAAACCCACGCCTCAGCCATTTCAGCTCATTATAACAAAGAACCTCCCCTCTTCTCTCATCCACTGCTCAAGCAGTTCCTCAGAGGGGCCAAAAATTTGAGATCACCCAGGAGAGCTCCAATCCCAGCCTGGGACCTTAACTTTATTTTGGAGAAACTCACTCTACCTCCTTTCGAGCCAGCTACTACTGCAGACTTAAAATTTCTTTCTTGGAAAACAGCTTTCCTTTTAGCAATCGCTTCAGCTAGAAGGGTATCTGAATTACAGGCCCTTATGACAGTGGAGCCTTTCATCATCTTTTATGCGAACAGGGTGTCCCTCAGAACCAATCCATCCTTCATGCCCAAGGTGGTATCCAGTGTGGCTCTTAACCAGTCCATTCATTTGCCAACTTTCTTTCCCAATCCACAGAATAAAGAGGAACAGATACTGCATTCCTTAGATGTGCACAGGCAATTTAGATTCTACTTGGACAGGACTAAACCTCAAAGGAAATCTGAACAACTGCTGGTGGCATTTGTTGCAGGGGCAGAGGGGAAGGCTATTTCAAAGCAAACCATTTCTAAATGGATAAGCCATTGCATTCATTTCTGCTATAAGCACAATGGAAAACCTATCCTCTAGGTGATCAGACCTCACTCCACCAGGGCTGTATCTACCTCTACAGCCTTTCTCAGAGGCGTCCCTACCAGGGACATCCTAGAAGCTGCTACCTGGAGTTCTGTACATCCTTTCACCAAGCATTATCATTTGCCAATTTTCTCTAAATCCAGAGCTGGCTTTGCCACTGCAGTCTTGCAGGGCCTTATAGCCGGCCCTAATACTATCTAAATTCCTCCTCCCAACCATAGCTACCCAAATGTAATGACTGCAATAGTGAAACACGAGGAACATAGTACAGTTGTGTACACTTACCATAAATGTAGATGTTCGAGTGTATTCACTGTTGCAGTCCTGGTTACCCTCCCTCCAGCCCTCTAACTTCTTTTGGCTATACCTCTACTTTCCTTTACTATGCTTAAAAGCCTTTTTGGTGTATTTTTTGTTGGAGGTATATCTTTGTATTTTTATATTTAATCACTTCCCATTAGGGGGGCACCTGACATCTGGGGCAAGAAAAACTGATGTAATGGCGTTGGCTGCATGTTTTATACCCCTGATGACCTGGCGTCATGGAAGAAGGGACATCATACCTAACACGCTAGTAATAGGAGACTCTATAGTAAGGCACACGGATGTTCCACTCACCAGGCTGAACAAGGAGAAGGTTAATGTCAGCTGCCTGTCAGGTGCTCTGATCCACCACATAACACAGGCACTTAGGTCACTCCAGAACAAGTATAAGTATGACGCTGTCATTGTACATGTTGGTGTGAATGATCTAAGACGTACCTCCCTGGACTACATGAAAAGAGACATTGAGGAGCTCTCTGATCATGTAGCCCAAGCTGGTATGACCCTGACCTTGAGTAGCATACTACCTTCACCTAGAATGATACCACAATACAAAGACAAAATGTTCAGTTTCAACAATTGGCTAAGCTTCTGGTGTCATTCTAAGAGGATCCAGTGTCTGTCTGCCTGGGATGACATGATAGACAAGCCTCGCTGTTTTGCCAGAGATGGGTTGCACCTGTCACCCCTAGGTTTTCGAATACTGGCCAAGGCTCTTGCCGTCCCCATAGTGCCTTTTTAGGCAAGGCTCAAAGGACAAACCAACCACTGTAACCAGCACAGGTAACCAAAAACTAAGGGTAATGCTACTCAACGCCAGAAGTCTCAACCTCAAAATGCACACACTCGAGGCTCTCCTCAGCATGGAGAAAATCGATGTTTGTGCAGTGACGGAAACCTGGTTCAAGGCTCAAGAGAGCACCCCAGCACTGCCAGGTTACAATTCATATCATACCTTCCGGCCTCAGTTACCAGATCGCAGTACAAAGGGCAGAGGTGTTTCCATATTCATCAAGGATACCCATATCTCCAGGTTAGTAGCGCAGCATGATGCCCCAGAGATCATCCATGCTCAACTATCAGCAGGCAAAACCACATTTCAAGTTGTAGCCGGTTATAGATCGCCCACATGTCCCAAGATGCTCACTTTGCATTCCTTGAGGCATTGGAAAATATAAAGGTCCTACCCAACACCATAATCTTGGGTGATTTCAACTACACTGATAGACTGGGTGAACTACCAGTGTTCCAACTCTTATGCTCAGCGATTCATAGAATTTATAAATTCAAATGCCCCTGAACATCTAGTATGTTCCCCCACTAGAGGGGACAACATATTGGATTTAATCATCACAAATATGGGCGCCCTTTGTACCACACCCGTTATCACACCCTCCTTGGTCAGATCCGACCACAAACTGATAATCCTGGACATCCTCATCCCTCCACCTCCCCCAGTCAAAGAAACCGTAGTCTAAAACCTTTCCAAAGCAAACTTCAATCTACTTGCATCCGAAGTGGAAAGCTTCACTATTCCCTTGCAGAAGGATAATGATATCCAGGATGCGGAATCCTACACCAAGGCACTCTATATGCATCTTCAGGATTGCATGGACAGTGCTATCCCAAATAAAACCAAGACTCTTTCCTCAAGCAAGAAGAAACAAGTCTGGTGGACCCCGGCCATTAGCAAACTTTACAATAAAAGGAGGAGACTTATACAAAAAAAGGCCAAATCTCAAGTAGAAAAATCATCCCTGATCAGCATTAGTAAGAAATTGAGGGCCCTCATCAAGTCAACTAAAGCTAATTTTGAAAAGAAAGTTGCCAAGGATGCCAAGGATAACCATAATGCCTTCTATGGCTACGTCAAAAAACTGAATGGCAATGCTCAGGTCTGTTCTGAGCTAGTACAAAATGAAACAAAATACACTGACCCTTCTGACATTGCCAACATCTTGGCTGACAGGTTCAGTGCAAATTTCTCCCCCCCCCTCACCACCTACAGGGCCTATTACCATTCCAGGGGATTGTGTAAGTCCAATTATTACTGATACGTTGGTTAATAAGGCTCTATCTAAAGTTAAAAACACTGCCTTCATGGGATCAGATGGTGTCCCGGGCTGTGTCATACACGAGCTCCAAAATGAATTAACCCCACATCTTAATACCCTGTTCAGTCTCAGCCTCTCCACAGGATATGTGCCTATAGAATGGCGCACGGCAATGGTGGTCCCGCTACACAAGGGTGGGGCCACAACTGACCCTGGGAACTACCGACCAATAAGCCTGACCAGTCTGATCTGTAAGGCTATGGAGCGAATCATTATGGAACTCATAAATGGAGAGATTGGGAACCTCCATTCGCTGGACCCCACACAGTTCGGCTTCGTCAAGGGAAGATCATGCCTCCTGAACCTGGTGGATTTCTTTGAGACACTTACTCCGGCTACAGATAAGGGAAAGGAGGTACACACAGCTTACCTTGACCTTGCTAAAGCATTTGACACCATTCCCCATTCAGGTATTATTGATAAGCTCACCAGCCTGGGCATAAACCCTTGCATCACAAGATGGATCGCAAACTGGCTCTTGGACAGATTCCATAAAGTAAGAGTAGCAGGATCTATGTCCAAATCCAGACCAGTAACGACTGGTGTGCCTCAGAGCTTTGTCCTGGGGCCCTTCTGTTTGGCATATACTTCTCAGAAGTACAGGCAAGCACGGAAGGGCTGTGGCTGATTAAGTTTGCGGACGACTGCAAACTAGGTGCTATAATAAGAGTCTCTGGCCGACATGGAGATCCTCCAGAAGGGCCTAAATGAGACTGATGCATGGTGTCAAAGCCATGGTCTCAAGTAAAATGCAAAAATATGCATAGTAATCCCCTCTGGAAAAAACAAAGTACCCACAAACTACAACATAGGAGGTAATCCCCTGAAATCTGAAGAAGAAATAAGGGATCTAGGGACCCAAGTAGATAGTCAGCTTTCCTTTGATAACCATGTTGCCAGAGTGGTTAGAAAATCCTTCTATGTGACCCATCTGATCACGAAAGGGTTCGCATCAAGATCTAAGGATATAATGGTGCCCCTCTACTCTTCCCTCTTCAGACCCATTATTGAGTACAATGCGCCAATTGGAATGTACCTGGCTAGACATCTCCAGCAGCTGGAGAGACCACAGAGGTACCTAACCAAGAGGAATACTGGCCTCAAACAGTTGCCCTATGCAGTACGATTGAAAAAGCTAAGACTGTTCTCTGTTGCATACCGCTTTCTCAGAGGCGATCTCTGTCTAACGTACAGAGCCATGTCCAACCCAGAATTGTTGAACATGCTCCATCTTAGCAAAACCAAATCTACTCGAGCTACACGCTCTAGGGATATAAACCTCAACACAACAATGAATAGAACATGCTGGAGTAATAGATTCCCTTCGCAGAGACTTCCCTTACTATGGAACAGGGTCCAGAGCCCCTCACTATCACTCTTCAAGAGGAACCTTGATGAGTGGATGGGTAACAGAATATTCACACCAGGGATCACACCAACAGCACTACTAGATAGGGGCCAAGGGTACTAGCTGCTAGTACAAGGGTCTAGGGAACTACTAAAGGGGCGGTGAATACCGCACAACGTGGCTGGCCTAATATATGCCTTCGGGCAGATAAACCAGTACCAACCTGTGAACCTATCAACTGACGCAGGACCCAAGACTTTGTTAATCAGGCCGACTGAGGGCTACCTGCAAGCATATAACCCAAATGTAATGACTGCAACAGTGAATACACTTGAACTTCTACATTTATGGTAAGTGTACACAACTGTACTTTATTAATCACTGTACAACTGAGGGTTTCCAGTCCATCAGAAGTTAAAGTATATGGTTTGAAGTTAGTAATGTTTTACAATTGCAAATATGTTACTTATCTTTATTTTATCTGTTTCTTAAGACATCTTATTTGAAATAATAAAAAAGTATTTAGTAAAAAAAAGAAGTTAAAGTATATATAAATTTTTGAGAATGACCAGTTCGAACTGTAGGCAATGAGGCAGTGAGTTCTCAATGGCTATGTGTCCATGCAGATTGACTGTATGTTACTGGTTTCAACATCAACAAGCAGAGAGGTCTCTACTCTTACTGAATTAATTGAAAGCCATGTGTTCTTGACAATGGGCTTCATCAGCAGGCCTCTTTGTGTTGGCTAGTTACATCCCAGGAAACTTGAATTGTTTGGCAGACAGGTGTGAGCAGGAATCTCTTTCCTGTCATGAGTGGTTGCTCTTGAGAGCTGTTTGGAATATCTTGAGGCAGTGGGGACAGCTTCCATCATGGTTGAAGTGTGTCAATTTCTTTTCTCTTAGTCTCTCAGAAGTCTCTCTCCCTGTTGATGCCCTAACAGCCCATGGGTTGTAGGACCTACTGCATGATTTTCTTTCTGTTCTGCTCATTCTGTGTCCATTAAGTCAAACCCTTAAGGGTAGCTGTTCACTAATCTTCACGGAAAACATCCACACAGAAAACCTTATTCAGATAAATGGAAGCCTTTTTCTTTTGGGGGCGTCTTTAGCTTTCATGTTGCTGAGCAAGACGCCATCTGAATTCACACTAAAATCTCTAAACCCTTTTTGAAGTGTAGGTTCCCTTAGAATATATGTTGTGTGTTGAATGATCTCACCGTACCTCCCTTTTGAGCAACCGGATAGTGCATATTTAACATTTTATGCCCCGAAACCCTCGTTTCTGGTTGCACTGACCTCAGCTAGGTAGATTCCAAATTGTACAATGTACCATTTTCCCCTTTCTGAGGAACAAGGTGTCTTTTGCATATTATCCATCATTTGCATGGTACAGTGGTGCAGCAGTTAACGTTGTCACCTCACAGCAAGAGGTTCTCTGGTTCGATTCTTGGCTGGGGTACATTCTGTGCAGAGTCTGCATGTCCTCTGTGTTTCCTCCGGGTGCTCCAGTTTCCTCCCATGTTACAAAGACATGCGTCTGGAGCATTTTTCCCTGGGTCTCTGCTGAAAATCGGCTCATTCCAAGTCGGACTTTCTCAGTAAACAAATGTTAAATAAATAAATAATTTCACCCTAAGATGGTTGTTGAGACCAGACTGACTAAGTTCACTTGCGTCTGTCTTCCTCCGTATTCTAATTTGGGAGAATGTCTTATTCATACCGTTGATGTCCGCTGGTAGTTAACGTTCTGTATGAGGTGTACATCACCGTTTAGGATAATCAGTTGACTTTTTGTAAAAGGGGAAGAGCAGATAGGAATGTCATGATGCAGTACCTTTGCAAGTGGTGGTTAACAGTATTGTGTTTTATCTTGATGAATTTACAAGATCCTAGCAAATATACTCCAGGGTAATTTTACTAAACCAGTTTATGTTTAGGTAGTTTTATTTCACATTCTATCGATGGGTAGCGTTTGTACTTAACTGGTTTTGTCTGCAATGTATATGTTTTGGTAAGAGTTTTTGTTGTACATCCTTTAGGTTGACAGCTGTCTGGGGAATGTACCAGAAGATTTCCCTATACAGGAGGGTCATTCTGCATAGGACTGTGTCCTGTAAGTTCTGCAGCCAAACCATTCAACATCTGACACAGTTGTGTACTTGCCATAATATTAAATCTGTTTGGACGTATTCCCAGTCATGTATCTCTCAATTTTGTCTCGCCTTATGTTTTACCTGAAGTGGAAATGTGCAAAACTTGTCAGTACATAAGTATGGAAAGGGGACATAACTAGGTCCAAAGTAATTCATCCTGTTGGTGTCTGATATTAATCCATGTCTTGCTAAATTCAGTCTGGGATTATATGGCTGGGATATAAATGGTCAGCCAGATGAGCATTTTACCATTAATGTTTGAACCTAATCTTGCTTCTATTGAGGCAAGGAAGAAAAAAAATAGTAAGTTCTAGAAGATATATTACATAAACTAGGATAGCTGGGAACATCAGAGGCATGGCGCCAATAGCCTCTGAGAACTCAAGCTGACTGAGCTGAACTTGGTGTCTGCTTACATATTCAGAGTTATGGTAAGTACACACAGTTACTTTTCTTTGACTACTCTGACATCAATATACTCTTAGGTCTCTTCCAAGTGCATATCTTTAAAGAAACTCTACTCAAGTGCTCTGTAAGGTTTCCTGTTGAAAATGGACTTCTTTAAAAACATAAAACACTTTTTTGCTTATTTATTACTAAATTTTGCCCCTTGCATATATCAAGAACCTTCTTAAAAGTCAGGTTGTTTTCTTATGCTTTTTTACCTGTTCCATCATTTGTTACTTTGTCTTGCTATTGCAAGATGCAGTCTAATTTGAGACCTTTCCAGTATTTTCTTGCAAGTTTTCTTTTCTTTAATCCACATGTGTGCTGCAGACAAGCAAACAGATGTTGACTTTTTACTTTTCTTATTTTATGACTGAATAACTGTGAAGTTTTATACATTTTTTGAAAGCATGTCCAAGGCTGTGTGACTAAGTACCTTCCATCCGAGGTTCACAAAACACATTTTTAAAGGCTTCACCAACAGAAAGCGACTATTTTCTTTTGTAAGATGTGATTTTCATCCACTGTTCCAGCAATGGCCAGGGCCACATACATGGTAAAACTTTCTATGACCTTCTCAATTATTTGAGCTCTTCTTTTATTGTACATCAAATTCTGTTTCACTGCATCTTCATTTCTCCATAGTATGAAGGACTAAGCTTATGTGTAGGTAGAGCTCATCAGTTCTTCATTAGCTAGCTATTTAAATTCGTTGTTTGAAGGTATAGCTGTTATTTTTTTATCTTTTTAGAACTTCCTTTGGCATCTTGCATTGTTCCATTAAATATAGTTCATAATCTAATCCACTGAGCAAGTTTGAATGTGGTTGCTTGCACCTGGGTAAGGCTGAAACCAGTCCAGTTGCAGTCCAGAACTTAAGGCTGTCATTTAGTCAGAAAGTGTAGTGCTGGTGAGGTAAAATTTTCATTCATGTCCTGTCTTAAAGGTTCAACTGTTTTTGCACCACATTCACTGCAAGCTGTGACTGCATTGTGCAGAAATGCCTTATTGTGAATTTACAACACTAATTTACAGTAAATGAATACAATAAATGTTAAATACCAGCTTAGATCTAATGGGTAAAAAGTTCTATATGTAATTGGAGTTGGCATTTTATGTGATTTGTTTAGATCACTGTGACTGAAGTTTTTTTCTGCTGTTGTTGCAGGCATTCCTTCTGTGTACCACTACTACGAGTATCATCATGGAAGCAGAGGAAGAGAGTGCTGTAGAGAGCAGCAGTGATGCTGCGCCTCGAGGTCTAGAAGTGCCGTCTGAGAGTGGAATGGGTGTGGAGAGCTCTGAGGCCATGTCTGCAGACAGCAGTGATGCTGCATCAGCACCCATTACAGTTGCAGAACCAGATAACAGCATGCAGGCAGATTCTGGGGTAGGACAGAGCTCGGATGACATTTTAGTGCAGGTTTGTGCCTCTGGTGACTTTAGTTTGATCTTTTGTACATTTCATTCACTCTGTGGAGGGTTAGGAGACATTTGTAGGTTCCTTATAATACAATCAAAAAAGATCTGACTTCAGCAATATTATTTGTAGAGAACTGGACAATCATGAGATCAAAGAATAAGACTTTAGTATGGCCCAAAAATGTTTCTGCATATCTGCTGGAGTGCTGTCCCTGATTAAATATACTTGCACTTTATTTACTTCATTTTAAGGTGAACAGGAATGCATTCTTGGAGCAGTTCCAGTTGTAAGCAATGAAGAAATAGGGGTACGAGAGAGAATGACTGGAGTAAATGTAGGCTGTGGCTTGTGGTGTATATTTTACATTATTATTTACATTTATTTTTGCAAAGAATAAAAAATGTAGTAACGAACATGGAAAAAAATCAAATATACTAAGTATTCCATTCACTGAGAATGTTGTAAAGTTAATAGGATCACTGCAATGGGATCAAACAAAGTACATCAAATAATTTTGAAAGTCAACGAAAAATTGTTTAATCAGTCTAAGTATGTGTACTAAAATTTGACTTAAAGAGAGTTGTCTGTTAAGAGGCAAATATTACTCTTCTAATATGTTACTTTTTCTGTACATTTACTGGAATAGAAAACTGATTGAATTAGTAGCACTGTGTGAAGTTTTAAATTGCTGAAATAAACTGTAGGCATGAGGGCTGTGATCAGTATTTGCAGTACCAGTGGTGTTAATTTGGGAATGGACTTGGATACCAGAGTGCCAGCTGGGATGCAAGCACTGCAACAGTATTTATTCTTCCCTGAAGAAATGATCTGGACTCATCTGGTGCAAGTCACCTCCACCCATTTTCTGTCCACTTGTCCGTCTTTATTTCCTCCCTTGCAGCAGTAAGAGAATGGAGTATGTGGGTGTATGTATTTACACACAAATGCACAACCCTTCACATGCAATATCATTTCATTTTACTTTTGTATCAGAAATAAAAGGCACAAATGATGTCTGTGCCTACCTTAGGCATCTCAGAATGGTATGCTGTAGAGCTGCTGCCTTCTGGTATACATGCCAAGTGCATCTGTGTTGCAGCAGTAGCACATGGGTTTCCCCTTACTGCACATGGTTGGTATAATCCAAGCCTGGGGTCTGTTGCAGAGGAAACATCCTATGCAATCTGGGTGGGAGTCATGCTGGCTGCCCTACCTAAAGCCCAAAAGAGAGCAAATGCAGCTCACCTTGAACTCATTATTTTATGAAAACAAAGAAAAAACACCTACTGCCACTCAGATTATGGGCAAAGTTTTAAAAATCATTGGCGGTGTATGGGCTTTAGGAGTAACAGCATTACGATCATTATCGGACTAACATTTTTCATAAGAAGTCTGCTTATCAGAGATATCTCAGCAGCAGCAAATCAACCAGCCGTGTTCTTTTGGGTGGTAGACTGAGTGTATGGCCCAGCCTACCTCACTGCCTGACATACATTTTCTTCACATCCATATGAGATGGCTGATGTTTCATTAACCAGGTTGCCACTGTGAGATCTGTACTTCCTCTGAGTCCATGGGCATCACTTTCATGTCTGATGTAATTTGTTTTTCTACTTGGTCTGCAGTTGACATAAGCAAAATCATGTTCAACAAATCAGTATATTCAAGAATGTATATTACAGCTGGTGGGCTGGACTTTTGTCTTACCAGACTCTTGTAAAGCTTTGATGTGCTGGCTCCAGTTATTTGTTTGATACCGAAATACTTAACTGATAGATGGAATATTTCATAGTATATTGAATGAGGCTTTTGTTACTTCAAACCATCTTTACACTGTTCTTAATAATTTCTGTACTGTCTTGAGCCTTCCTTTACTTATCGAAAAGGTAGTCTACATCCTGCTTGAATGTTATCTTGTGGTCATTGTTATCCTTATCAGTTTAATAGGTTCATAGGTTCATAGGTTTATACTAGGCTATCTGCCCTAAGGCATTTATAAGCCTAGCCCAAAGTTTTGTGGCTTACGCCACCCCTTATATGAAAAAATACTGTGCCCATTAGTTTGTTGTGCCTCTGTCCAGCAGTGACACAGAGATGATTCCCGGGGTAAACCTACGATTTCCCATCCACAGATCAAGATTTCTCTTGAACAGAGCCAGCGAGGTGCTCTGCCTCACATGGACCGGGATTTTATTCCACAGCATAGGAGTCTCTGAGTGATAAATCTATCCCTCCAGCACGTCCTATTTATATCCGTGCTAAGGTTTAAGTCGCTTGCTCTAGTGGTTTTGGTGGATTTGGATTTTTGAGGTGGAGCATGTCCATTAATTCCGGGTTGGACATGGCCTTGTATGTCAGGCACATGTCACCTCTGAGCAGACGGTATGCGACTGAATAGAGCTGGAGTTTCTTCAATCTGGCAGCATATGACAGATTTTGGAGTCCCTTTATCCTTTTGGTGAGGAACTTTTGGGGTCTCTCCAATTGCTGCAGATGTCGGGTGAGATACATCCCAAATGGGGCATTGTACTCGATCATTGGTCTGATAAGTGAAGAGTACAGGGGAACAATGACCTCACTAGATCTGGATGTGAATCCCTTCATGATCAGGTGGGCAATGTAGAAGGTCTTTCTAACCACTTTAGCAACGTGAGTGTCAAAAGAAAGGCCATTGTCAACCTGTGTCCCCAGGTCCCTGATAACCTCTTCTGTGCTTAGTGGATTGCCACCTATATGGTAGCTTGGAGTTACCTTGTTTTTCCCGAAGGGTATGACTATACATTTTTTGGCGTTTAACTTCAGGCCATGGCTCTGGCACCAGCTGTCTGTTTCCGTGAGTCCCTTCTGAAGGATATCCGTGTCCGATGCACTTTCTACTATGGTGCCCAGTTTGCAGTCGTCTGCAAACTTTGTCAGCCAAAGTCCTCCCATGTTGGTCTGTACTTCTGAGAAGTAGATGCCGAACAATAGGGGGCCAAGGACCGAGCCCTGTGGGACACCACTTGTGACCGGCTTGGAGTCTGACATAGCGCCAGCAACTCTAACCCTGTGGGTTCTGTCCTTAAGCCAGTTTGCAACCCATCTTGTGACATATGGGTTTACATTTAAGCTGGTAAGTTTTTCTACAATACCCGAGTGGGGTATTGTGTGCAAGGTCAAGGTAGGCTGTATGGACTGCCTTTCCTCATCAATGGCCTTGGTGACTGTTTCGAAGAAGTCGACCAAGTTCAAAAGGCATGATCTACCCTTGACGAAGCCAAACTGGGTCGGGTCCAATGTCTGCAAGTCCCCTATATCTTTGTTTATGAGCTCCATTATGATCCTCTCCATAGCTGTGCAGACTAGACTTTTAAGCTTATGGGGTAATTACCAGGGTCCGTAGAGGCACCGCCTTTGTGGAGTGGGACCACAGTTGCCGACGCCACTCCTTGGGCACGATCCTGTGGTAAGGCTGAAATTAAACATCTGCCTTATGTGCGGTTTAATTCCTCATTTAGCTCGTAGCACACAGCCAGGGACACCATCCGTCCCAATTGATGCTAAGTTTTAGCTTTAGAGAGAGCAGCTTTCACCTGCGCATTTGAGATGTCTGGGAGGCTACACTGGCTGGGATAGTTATCTCTCCTTTAGGGGAGAGGGGTGAAGTTTGCACTGAACCTGTCTGCCAGTATGTTGGCAATGTCTGTGGGTTCAGTGATTTTTGTATCATTTTGGACTAATTCTGAGCATATCTGGGAGTTTCCACCCAGGTTCCTAACATAGCTGAAAAAGGCCTTATGATTGTCCTTTGAATCCATGGCAATTTTTCTCTCAAAATTGGCCTTAGTTGATCTTATGAGTGCTCGTATTTTTTTACTAATAATGATCAGGGGTGACTTCCCTTGTATGGATTTTGTTCTATCATGTAATAGCTTTCTCCTCTTATTGTAAAGTTTGTTAATGGCTGGGGTCCACCAGACCGGACGTTTGCCCTTTGTGGAAAGAGTCTTGGTTTTATTTGGGATTGCCTGATCCATGTAGTCCTGGAGGTGTTCATAGAAGGCATTTGTAAGGGCTTCCGCAGCTTGGGTTGTGGTTTCCACTGGCTCAGGGGCCTTGAAGGATACCACACCAGTCTTTAGTGTGAAGTTTGCTTTAGAGAAGTTCTTCACTGTGGTCTTTTTTGTTTGGGGTGGGATGTGGATTTCCAGTGAGATTAGTTTATGATCAGATCTCACCAATGAGGGATATACTTCCAGTGTGGAGCATTTTGTCCCCATGTTTGTGATAATGAGATCTAGTATATTTTCTCCTCTCGTGGGAACAGTGACTAGCTGTTCCATGGCATTTGAATTTATGAACTCCAGGAACGTTGGGCTAGAAAGTTAGGGCTTGAGTAATGTTCCCAGTCTATATTCGGGTAGTTGAAGTCACCCAATATGATGGTGTTTGGAGATACATTTATACCCTCCAGTGTCTTCAGGAAGGCTGTGTGGGGTTCCTGAGTTTGAGAGGGTGGCCTGTAGCATGCTACAATTTGTAGAGCAGTTTTGCCTATGGTTAGTTGCACCTGGATGGTTTCGAAGTGCCACCAACCTGGAGGTGTGGGTATCCTTTATGAATATGGATACACCCCTCCTTTTGTGGTGTGGTCCGAACGCATGATATGAGGTAAAACCTAATAGTGCCGGGTGCTCTCAGGAGCCTTGAACCAGGTTTCAGTTACAGCACAGACATCGATGTTCTCCATACTGAGAAGGGCCTCGGTCGTGCATTTTGAGATTTAGACTTCTGGCATTGAGCAGCATTACCCTCAGTTTCTTCCCATTTTTGTTTTCTAGGGTGGTAGGTTTAGAATTTGAGCCTTGCCTAAAAAGGCACTATGGGGTGGCAAGAGCCTTAGCCAATATCCGGAATCCCAGGGTGACAGGTGCAAACCGTCCCTTGAAGCAGCGTGGCTTGTCAAGCATGTCATCCCAGGCAGACAGACACTGGATCCCCTTTGAATGACACCAGACATTAAGCCAGTTGTTAAAGCTGATCATCTTGTCTCTATATTGTGGCATCATTCTTGGTGAAGGAAGGATACTGCTCAGGGTCAGGGTCATACCTGCCTGGGCTACATAATCAGAGAGCTCCTCTATGTCTCTTTTCATGTAGTCCAGGGAGGTATGTCTCAGGTCGTTCACACCAGCATGGACAATGACTGTGTCATATTTGTACTTGCCATGGAGTGACCCGAGTGCTTGTGTTATGTGGCGGATTCTAGCGCCCGATAGGCAGCTTACTGTGACCCTCTCCTTGTTCAGCCTGGTGAGTGGGACGTCTTTGTGTCTGACTATGATAGAGTCACCTATGACAAGTATGTTTGGTGTTGTATTTGGCCTTAAGGGCTGTGACTGCTTTGCACACTGATTTTGTGGTTTATGTGTTGCTTGTGGGGTGTCTTGAGGTAGCAGTTGTTTGGGTGTCTGCTTTGGAGGCCTCTGCTGTTTAGGTAAATTTTTACTCAGAGCCTCCGAGTATGTCTTTGTGTGTTTATGTGTTTGATTCAGTGGTGTGGTAGCATTATGTGAGGCTGGTTTTGTGGTGTGTGTAGTTGCCTTCTCCTCCTGTCTGGTCTTGCCAGTCCTGAGTTGAGAGAGCTCAGCCTCCAGTTTGGCTAAATAGCTGCATCTCTTGCAAGTATTTGTGTTATGTGAGAGGAGGAGAGGGTTGTCTGTGTACACGAGGCAATTGTAACATTGCCTCAATATTCCCAGATTCACCAACTGGGCAGGAGAGGACACCAGCATCTGGCCCTTCGACATGCTAGAAAAATTAAGAAGTTAGGTATGAGACTGAATAAGAGAGGACTTAGTAAGGAAGTGGGTACTCCTGGGGGGGTTTCGCAAATGAGGGACTTTGTATAATATAGAAGTGACAAGTGCTGAGCCTTTTTTTTTTTGAGAAAAAAAAAAACTTTTAGGAACAAGTGCTGCGCTTTTTAGTCAAGGGATATACTGATTAGGTTACTAGTAGAGCAGTTCTAAGGGAAAAAATGAAGAACAGACTTTATGGAGCCAGAAAAAGTTTAACCTTGTTAAACTGGCACTGCCCGATGCTACTCGAGTGGCAACTCCACGCTTAAGCGTGCTTTATAGCAGGGGGCTGGAAAAGGCAGGAAATGACCCAAAATGGCCACTGAACTACAAGTTACTGTCTTAAACCACTCCTCTGAGGAAAAACAGGCAGCTCAGTACTCCCCACTCCCACTGGTGAGTAAAGAAACTTCCCCCTGACCAAACAAAGAAAATGGAGAAGTACAGGAACCAAGACAAAGCCCAGGGATCAGCAAAATCTGATCACTGGAACAAACTAGCCAGGAAAGTTAGGAAAACAAGAAAATTTTTTGTTTTTTCAAGTTTTTTTTCACAGACAGAACAGAAAACACAATAAATGCTTTGCTTTTCGATTAAATGCTATCAAAAGCTAGTACACTTGAGTGTATTAGCCTGTAGTTTAACTTTTAAGCAAACTTAAACTAAGAAGTGCAACCAACAATTAAAGCTTATAAAAACAGGAAAAACAGGTAATACCACTATAAAATAGACAGAAACAGTCGTCGAATAACACAAATGGTCGAAAAATAATATTTAGTTTAATAGGTGTACACTAGGTTAATGACCAGTGGGGCCTTTTAGCCCCGCATCCCAATGTCTGACAAGTTCTGGTACCCTTGGTGAGTGAAAGCAGGGGCTTAGGAGGTGAACCATTTACAGGCTGCTTGTGCCCATTATAGACATAGCTGACAAACCAGGGATGAATTTCCTGTTAACCATCAGTTGTCCAAGTTAGTTGAATTGGGATAGGGAATAACTCTGCTCCATGTGGATGAGGAGCCTGTTCCAAAGAAAAGGTGGTCTCTGGGATATATACTTGTGTCTCCATCAGATCCTCTTTGTCATAGGCAATGTTTAAGTCTTTAGAATGGGTAATTCTAGTGCTGTTTGTTTTATAGATATGCAGGAGATCCATCAGGTGGAGTCAGACAATTCCTTGTACGCCAGGCATAGATATCCCCTCAACAGCCTGTAGGAGACAGCATAAATGATAGAACTTTGAGGCAGTCTGCATAAGACATGTTATTCTCAGTCTGTATTCTTTTAGGGAGGAACCTCTGTGGATGTTCAATTGTTGGATGTGCCTGGTTAGGTAAATACCAAAGAGGGCATTGTACTCAATGATAGGTCTGATGAATGCTGAATATAGTGGAACAATCTCCGTGGTCCTAGGTACCATACCTTTGTTTATGAGCTGCACAAAGTAGAATGAATTCCTCACTACTGTAGATATGTCTGTGTGTTCCGAAGTTCCTGACTACTTGGTTGATTCTTAGGAATGTGCTGGCAGATTGGTAGCTACCAGGGGTGAATGACTTCCCAAAGGGTATCATTATCCGTTTCTTGACAATTAATTTTTAGTTCAAGGCTCTGATACCAGTTTTTTGTTTGTGTCAGCCCTTCCTAGAAAATATTAGTCTTGGCAGGGAGATTCTATGACTGCTCCTAATTTGCAATCATCTGCAAATTTGGTCAGCCAGAGTCCCTTGACATTGGCCTTGACTTTAGAGAAATAGCTGCCAAAAGGAGTGTTCCCAGGACGGATCCATCAAGGACTCTGCTGGTGAATGGCCTCTTTTGTAGAGATGGACTCCCCAATTCTAACTTCATGGGTCTTGTTTATGAGCCAGCTGGCTATCCACCAGGTGACATAAGGGTTTATAGCTAACCTCTTGAGTTTGTCAACAATACATGTGTGGGGTATTGTGTCAAATGCCTTGTCCAGGTCAAAGTAGGCAGGGTGAATATTTTTGCTGTCATCCATTGCCTTGGTGACCTTCTCAAAGAAGCCCACCAGGTTGAGTAGGCATGAGCTGTCCTTGACAGAACCAAACTGGGTTGGGTCCAGTATCTGGAGGTTTCCTATGTCATTATTCTTTTTATGGCTTTGCATGTGAGACTTGTGAGACTTGTGGGTCTGAAGTTTAGGGGTCTGAAGATGGCCCACTTTTGTGCAGAGGGATGGCAGCTACTCTACATTCATGAAGCACAAAGCCTGTTGAGAGGCTACAGTTAAGTACTGATTCCAGAAGGCCTCATAGGTCATGTTTCATTCTATTTAGAAGGCAGCCTGGGATATTGTCAGGGCCCATCAATGAGTGGTGTTGGCCTTAGAGAGTGAATTATATTTGATGGTGTTTCCTGGGGGGAAGCTAAGGGGAAGGGGAGATGGGTAAAGTTAGAGCTGAATTTGTCTGCCAGTAAGTTTGCTATATCTTCTGGCTCAGTATGGGTGTCTCCATTAACAATGAGCTCTGGACATGATTGTGCATTGCCTTTGGGGTTACAGACAAAGCTAAATAATGTCTTGTGGTTGTCCTTGGCCTGGGAAGCCAAATTTATCTCAGATTTGGCTTTGATAGACTTTATTTGCCCTCTGAGTTACTGATTTAGTTTTTGAGAGTGTTTTTATCTTATTTAGTGCTACACCTCCTAATTTTTACCGTGATTTTTTTTCCTCTTATACAGCCACCAGATGATGTGATTTCACTAGGGTGTTTTTTTTCAGTTAGGTCTGTACTTCTTCCTGGTGGGTACAGCTGCCTCTATACAGCTATGAGAATGCTTGTACAGGGTTTCTGTGAACATTTCCATGTAAGCAGCAGTGTACTCAGGGTTTAGTCGGGCTTGAAAATTTTCCAGATTATCTCTTAATAGTAGGAAATTATAAGAGTAGATGTCCTCCATAGTCAGTGTTGTAGTACTGATTCTTGGGTATTCCTGCCATGCAGATGCCTGGGACTGACCTGATTTTCAGAGTCTTTTCATCACTCCTAGCTGACGGACTTCCAACTGGCCGGATGTCAGGGTATAAGGAGGGCATCCTTCTCCATCTTCAGTCCTTTCTGGCCATGCAGTTTGATGTACTTCACATGTGTTCAATATGCTCTCAGTCTGTCAGTTGGCTCATGTTTCCAGGTATCTTGTCCTCCTCCCAGTCAGATAAGTACCCTATTGGGGAAATTTCTCTACTAATTTAGTGTTCAAGAAAATAAATAATTGAAGTGTGAAAAGCAAATCCTGCATAAAGATTTTCACTCATTTTATGTGTTCTACTTGGAGCCTCTGCATGACATCTCTAACTGTCCTGATTGTGCAAAATTATGTGCAAAAACTCTTAAAAATAGGGCCGAGGTATTTGCTGCCCATATGGAGTCATCTTCTTTGGCTTCCTCAGTGGCGTCACAATCCATAACTACTGCAGGGCCTCCACAGACTCTGGCATCCTCTAGGATCAATCCAAAAAACTGGAAAGACAAAAAAGGCTAAGGACACTGATTCTGAAAAAGCTGCAGATACATTTCTTAAGCTGACTGACCAAGAAGAGGCACTTTTGCAGCATCCTCATCTGGCGATTTCAAAGTCAAGTAAACTTTATTGTCATTTAGGACTACATAAGTGCAGCCTAAATGAAATTCCGAGTATCAACTCACCAGGGAGTACATAGGAAGCAAGGATAACAAGAACAACATTATAACATTTCAGTTTAAAATAAGATATTCAGTACAAGACCACAGAAGGATAAATAAACCAACAATAACAGCAAAAACATACAAGCCTCCCAGACCGTCCTAAAAAGAATGCTGTATATAACATGACAGAGTAGGATTGCACATGTTAAGATTGTCAGGGTATAAGGATGGCATTATTCACCATCTTCAGTTCTTTCTGGGCCCAAACCCTCTGGCACAACCCCTTGGGAACCTTACATGGCTTCCAGACTGCTTTCGATTATCAGTATGGTTCATGTGATGGTTGAGTCTGTGGTCACTCTGAGGCCTCAGCTTCCGATGTTCGGACTGTGTCTACAGAGGGAGACTCAGTCTTTCCCAGCTACTGAAATCACAACCAAAGTTACAGTGGTATGACTGCATCCTTCTTTAACCCCTATTACATGGACAATCAGACTGAAGCAAATAACTTCATTTGATTCTCCACTACCTCTGCTCATACTGAAAGGCCAAGACCTCCTTAAAATAGCACAGGAATTTATGGCTTTCATGCAATCTAGAGAGCCATCTCACCATCCTTTGAGGCCTGTACCTAAAATGTGCAGAGAAGTAGCTTTTCGGGAAGAGGATGATTCCTACAGCTCTGAGGATTTGGAGGAATGGTCTTACTCTGGACATTTATCACCTCAAACCTACCCAGAGACAGATGATGCACACCCCCCCCCCAAGAACCTTCTTTTTTGGGATGCTCTACATAGAATAAAGGAGGCTTTCAGCTGGGAAAGTAAGCAGTTCTGTCAGGTCCAGACCTACTATAGGGAACTCCCAAGTCTTCCTTCACCCAGACCACTGGCTGTTCTCCCAGTACATGTTGTATTAGATGATATCTTTGGGAACGGGTTTTATAGAGTATTGGAAACTTATAAGTATCTCTCTGAAAATCTATTGATTGATCCTTCTGTTGTCATCACTGAATCTACTAAAGGTGTATCTAAAGGGCCAACAAGACATTCCTTGCCGAATGACAGGGAAAGCAGATTACTAGACAGGTTTGGGAAGAAAGCTTGTGCCTCTGTCACCCTGGCTATAAAAGCCTTGAATTGTCATTTCCATATGCTTAAGTACTTTGAATCTCTCCAAGACGAAATGTTGACACTATTCAAGGAAATTTGGGAGATAGCCAGAGAAGCCTTACAAGTCTCTAGATGTTCCTTATAATGTGGTTATGATGCCTTAGATGCTTCTTGCAGAGCAGATGCCACAGGTTCTGTTATCTGCAAACATGCATGGCTCAGGACCCAGACCATGTCAGATCAGGTAAAGGTCAAACTGCTAGATGCTGCATTGGACAAGGAATTCCTTATTGGTCCTGCAGCTGAACAAAAAGGAAAGCAAAAGACCAAGGAGATGGCAAACAGAGCGATCACAAAGGGCATGTGACTCCAAGGAACCCACCCAGTATCGAGAGCAACTGCGACTGTTAAACCCCTTTTCCCTTACCCCTTCCCATCCCTCCCAGACTTCTAGCAGGAAGACTGTCCTTCCTAAACCACTGAAAATCCATCACCAGAGACCACTGGGCCCTCTATATCATAGAGAAGGGGTACTATATTTAATTCAGGGAAATTCCACCCTTCTTGTGCATTCCAAAACCACACACAAAAAAAAAAAGGTGTCCTCTATTTTCAGGGAGGATCCGTTCAGCCTATCCGTCCAGAACAAAAAGAGAAATGCTTCTGCTCAAGGATTTTCCTAGTCCCAAGAAAAGAAGGCACTTGAAGACCCATCCTGGACCTCTCAAAGCTAAACAAGTTCCTCAACATTCTAAAATCCAAAATACTTACATTGCAGAAATTACTGCCCATGATCTTCCAAAATGGCTTCACTGCCACCATTGACCTAAAAGATGCTTGCTTCCATGTCCCCATAGCAGACAGTCACAGGAAGTACCTATGATTTGTAGAAACAAGCTCCCGCTTCTAGTTCTGTCCTTTACCATTTGAGCTATCTGCTGCACTAACAGTCTTCACAAATGCCTAGCTCTTTTGATAGAATGTTGCAGAACTTTAGGAGTTGATATTTAACCCAGTTTAGATGATTGTCTCATTCAGGGAAGATCCACTTCAGAGACCCTGGACAACTTCCAGATCACTGTAGACTGTTTTCAGAAGGTAGGACTCGCCCTAAATCTTCAGAAATCACAAACTGTCCCTCAAACAAGGATTCTTTTCCTGTGAGCTGTCATAGACTCATTTCAACAAAAATCCTTCCTTCCCCAAGACATGATTGTATTCTTGACAGGCTACCTGACTGGTCTGCTTCCAAAACAGCTCATCACCGCAAAAGAATTCCTGAAGATGCTGGAGTACATGTCGTCATGCATCCTCATGATTCCATTTGCAAAGTTACACATGAGGAAACTTCAATGGTTTCTAAAAAAATAAATAAATAAAAAGTCCGGGAACAGCACACTCAGCCTCTGGAAACACTGCTGTCTCTCCTTCCATCCTTGAAAAGAGAGCTGTTATGGTGAAAACTATACAAAAGAACCCAGGGGCAAACTGCACTCTACCAGAAGTAACCAGGACTTTCACAATGGATAGCTCGGGCATTGTATGGGGAGCCCGCTCTAGGTCCCCTGAAGGTTCGGAGCATTTGGTCTCCACAGCAGAAGAAATTGCACATAAACCAAAAGGAGTAACAAGCAGTTTACCTGGCCATAAAATAATTTCAGAAAACTTTAAGCCCAGGGACACTGCAAATCTAGATAGACAACATCACAGTTATGTGGGACATAAACAAAGAAGGAGGTACTTTGTCATATCCCCTGTACAGCCTTGCCAGAAAGATTTGACCACTAGCCCAAGAGATTGGGCTAACCGTCACATTGGCCTACCCTAGTAGATTCTCTAAGCAGGGACATTCTGGACCTCAATGAATGCATGTTGAAAAGAGAAGTCTTCTTGGATTTGACTATACAGTGGGGGATCCCCCCTCAATAGACTTGTTCCTCTCCACAACAAGAACTAAAGAAGTTCTGTTCAAGAAGACAACAGACAGGAGCTTGGAAGATAGATGTATTCTCCTTCAGATGGGCAAACTGGATCATGAATACAGTTTCGCCCTTGCAACTGATTCCCAGGGTGCTAACAAAATCAGGACAGATGGACGCAGCATGATTATAGTAGCCTCTTTTTGGCTGCGACAGCACTGGTTCTCCCCCAAGATGCTCAGTGAGGGCAGATTCCACATGCTACAGCAGGAGAGAAAGAGCTCTCCTCAGCTAGGTCAAGTGGTCTGTCTTCTATCCTCACCTCGTCACCCTCTAGTTAACCTCCTGGAGGATTAGGTTTTGACACTTAAGGTGACACCGAGGTGCTCCTCATTATAACAGAAGCAAGAAAGCCCAATACAAGGAAATCGTACCTGGCAAAATAAGATTTTCCACCTGGTGTCACAGCAGTGACACTGATCCTACTCAAGGTATCAACTCAGTCTTTCAGTACCTGCCAGGCCTCTTTGTACTAGGCCTTTGCTATTCCAGCATTAAAGTACATGTGTCTGCAATTTCAGCTTGCTTAAATAATGCTCCACCTATCTTCTCACCCCCCCACATGAATCATTTTCTAAAAGGGGTGATTTTCTTGAGAACACACAGAAGGATGCCACTCCCACTTTGGGACCTAAACTATGTCTTAGAAAAAATAACTTTGCCTGTCTTTGAAGCTGCAGTCACTGCCTCACTACATATGCTCACCTGGAAGACCCATCTTCCTTATAGCTGTGACTCCAGCCAGGAGAGTTTCTGATTACAACTCTCCTGTATTAAGAACCTTTCACTCCTGTATTAAGAACCTTTCACTGTCTTCCACAAGGGTAGGGTCACCCTCAGAACAAACCCTCCCTTCATGTGTAAAGTGATATCAGAACTTATTTTAAGCCAGGCTATCCACCTGCCAGTTTTCTATTCAGACCCACAGAACAGGCCAGATTAAATCCGTCACACCCTGGATGTACAAAGGCAGATCAGGTACCATCTAGACGGGACAAAAACCCTTGATAGAGCAGACCAATATCTGGTGGTTTTCGCAGAGGGTAAACGGAGCAAACCTGTCTACAAACAGACCATCTATGAATGAATAGCTAACTGCATCAATTTCTGTTAGTCACTATGGAAAGGATTTACTGGGCATACTAAAGCCCACTCCACCAGACATAGGGTGACTACCACTGTTTTCTTCAAAGGTGTTCCCACCCAAGATAACCTAGAGGTAGCCACATGGAACTCTATGCATACCTTTAGAAAACACTATAATCTAGGCAATCACTCCAGGGCTGCATCAGGTCTCGCTTAAGCCATCCTGCAAAATC
The DNA here is from genome assembly GCF_019279795.1 of Protopterus annectens. Lineage (NCBI taxonomy): Eukaryota > Metazoa > Chordata > Ceratodontiformes > Protopteridae > Protopterus > Protopterus annectens. Next base: position 1,189,572,687 of record NC_056746.1, on the reverse strand, counting down.
TTATTTACTAAGGTTATATAGATGAACCACCACTCAATTTTTAGCTTTTCAAGTCCTCCCAAGAATCAGTACTGCAGCATGACTATGAAGAACATAGTACAGTTGTGTCCCACTTACCATAATTGTAGATGTTCAAGTAGATCAGTGTTGCAGTACATATTGCCACCCTCCAACCCCTCTATCTGCTGACTACTTGACTCTCCTTCTTTGCTGGGTGCCAGGGGTAGTGAAGTTCAGTGCAGATAGACCTCTTTTTTTTTTTTTTTTTCTCCATAACCCCTCTCAGACTCCTATGTTTTTCCTCCTTTTCTCTAAAATTCAGACACCTGGGAAGTCATGCTGTCCTCTGGCATCAGACTGCTTATTACTGCTTAGAAAGACCCGAAGATGGTGTGGATGGACACCATTCTTATACCCTGATGTCCAGACGTCTGTCATCAGACACCTGTTGGCTAGCGATGATGTAAAGACTGTGGAAAATGGGGCTGGTCACAAGCTTCTGCATGGCAGGAAAACCCAAGAATCAGTTCTGCAACCTTGATCTTCTTGAACAGCTACAGTTATGGTAAGGGGAACAGAACTGTGCTTAACTGAACATTCCAGGATTAGCTGGGGTTTCAGGTTTTATTTTTACTTCAAAGGAGACCTCTTGGGGTCTAACCTTACCAGAGAGGACAATTACAGTAGGGGAGTTTCAGCACTCTCTCATGTTAGTGAGGACCAGATCTAGTATGGTTGCTCCCCTGGTGGTGGATTGATGATCTGGTCCAGGGAATTTGTATTTACAAAATCTAGAATCTCTGAGCCTGCATGTTTGATGTATATGATTCCCAGTTAATTGTGAGGTAAGTAAAGTCAACCACAAATATGGTTCTGGGTTTGGATGTTGATCGTTTCCAGTAAGCATAACTATATGTTATGGATTTCCTGGGTGTCAGAGGGGAACCTATAGCTTGCAAGGAAGTGGTAATGGACTTTGACTATGGTGACTTGAACATGGAGAACCTCAAGTACATTGTTCTGCTTGACCAGTCTAGAGGTATATTTATTTTTAATGTGAATCAAGACACCCACCACCTTTAGTTCCCACCTGTGTAGCAGCTGGTCTAAATGTGTGGAAGGCATTATAGTCTTGCACTGCCAGGGTGATCTCCACAGCATTAAACCATGTCTCATTGATTGCATGGATGTCAGTATCCTTGAGGTTGAGGAAAGCTAGTAGGAAGTTGAGTTTCTTGTTTAGACTCTTAACATTGAGTAGTAACACATTTAGATTTTCATGGTTTTGATTTGCTATGTTGGAGGTATTTTCAGTTTGGCTTTGCTTTAAAAAAGGCACTATGGGGAGGATTGTGTGTTGGCTAATATTTTAATATTGTACCCCCTTAGGTTGATACTAAGCCAATAGTTAAAGTTTTTCATCTTCTGTTTGTGTTGTGGCATCATCCTTGGAGAACATAGGATGCTGCCCAATGCTAATCTCATACCAGCCTGGGACACGCATTCCAAAAACTCTATGATGTCTCTCTTTATAAAGTCTATAGTACATTTCAGGTCCATTACAACCACATGGACTATGACTTGAGTCATACTGATACCTTGGTGTGTGCATAACATGACAGATCCTGGCCTGTGGTAAGCAACTGACTATGACTTTTTCTTTACTCAGCCTGGTGAGAGAGACATTGGATGTTCTTCGTGTTTCACTGTTGCAGTCATTACATTTGGGTTATCTACTTGCAGTAGTCCTCAGTCGGTCTGATTAACAAAGTCTTGGGTCCTGCGTCAGATGCTGTTCCTTCTTCCATGATGTCCGGTCGTCAGGGGTATAAAACATGCAGCCGACGCCACTACATCAGTCTTTATTGCCGTACGGTGCCTGAAGCAGAAGCAGTTCACAAGTGCTGGTTGGCTGAATCCTGAAATTTTCGTTTTCGAGTTTCAGAACCAAAGTCTTCAACTAAAGCTAAGTATCCCATTGGGGAAACTTTTTCTTGCTCCTTACCGATGTCAGTAAAAGTTAATAATTGAATTACTTGTGGAAAGCAAATACCTCATAAAGGTTTTCATTTGTACACAATTATCTCCGTACCATCATGCACCAACTTCAAAACTTTATTAAAAGCGCACCTAAAAACATGCTGGCTATGCCCTTGCAACTCCCACTCTAATATCATCCACCCCATCCAACTACTACCTTTCTTTCACCTCCACTAACTACCTTGATGATAGCAAGCTCAGATGCTCATAAGCCTAGTACTTATTATACAGCAGGAACTTCTCATTGTTACATTTGTTAATGCCTGTTATGTACTTCACAGATAAAGATTCTAGTTGTCTACTGATGTACTATGTTCTTCATCTGTAAATACGTTGTAAGTAATTTCTATGTTAAATTGTTAATCACTATGTAATCCAATGTAACTACTGTCTGTTTATTTTACTGTGGAGCTTTTCTCCCCGGGCCTCCGCTGAAAATGGACCCACGTCCAGACGGACACTCCCGGTCAACAAATTTAAATAAATAAAATAAATAAATAAATACTGTATTCCTTGCCTGGGCCCTGACCACGACGTACCTTGCTGTCAGTTTTGTACTTTATTTAATCAGCGCACTATCTGTCATCGGTATATTTTCGCCTCTAAATATTTTGGTTCTCGGTTTAATTATCCAAAAATGTTGTTGGTTAGCCATCTGATTACCAGGATTCTGAAAAAATGCAAAAATAGAGACAGGCTGCCTAGGTCAAAAGCTGCCGACGATGCTTCTCCTAAGCCAGCCGCCAGTTCGCTGGTACTCAGTGAGGTGCTTTTGCAGCTCCTGATACTCGCTACTTCTGATTCACAGACCTCTACTGAGACCCATTCGGAGTCCGGTATGCCGCGAGATGCTTCAACTGTGGAATCTGCGGATGTCTCTACCTTGGATGGGTCTGGAGCCGCTGTGCAGGCACCGGCTTCTGAGGGTGTATTCAGGCCTACGGACTTGCATATTAAACTTGACACCTCCTTCTTCATTTAGGCCTAAATCTCAAACCATGCCTAAGAAACCAACGCCCAGGCCACATGCTCAGGCCTCTATACCTAAAAAACAAATAAGAATGGCTGACGATCGTATAACTTTAGTCAGGGGAAGCCAACCTCCCCCTTCTAAGAGACCTAGGACTGAAGTTGTTTATGAATCTTCTGACCAGGATTCTGATTTTTCTGATTCTTCTGATGATCTGGATTTGCCCTTATCTACTTATGAGGATTCTGATGCAGAGGACTCTATTCCCTCTGCTTCCCCTCCAGAGGATTTTTCTTTTGATGAAACCTTACATACTCTAAGGGAGCATTTCCACTGGGAAATCCAAGATTTTTCTGATTCAAAAAAGAGGCTTAGGGATTTCTTGCTCCTTCCTCAGCATAGGCCTTTAGCTATACCTCCTGTACTAGACATTGTTGATGATGCCTTTTTGGAATCTAGTTTAGTCCCTGATTCTTTGCCTCCTGCTCCCAGAAATCCTGATGGATATTACAGGGTTCGTGATTCGCACAAGATGTTCTTCGTGTTTCACTGTTGCAGTCATTACATTTGGGTAATCCTGCTGGCAGGTTGCCCTCAGTCAGCCTGAATTCCAAAGTCCTGGGTCCTGCGTTGGCTGCTGTCGCCCCTTCCCTGACGTCAGGTCGTCAGGGGTATAAAAGATGCGGCCGATGCCATTTTCTTTCATCTTTCTTGCCACGCGGTGCCCGAAGCAGAAGCAATTCGCATGTGCCGGTCGGCCGACTCCTGAGATTTTCGTGTTCGAGTTTCAGAGCCGAAGTCTTCAATAAAGCTAAGTAGCACGTTGGGGAAACTTTTTTCTTGCTCCAGACCGATGTCAGAAAAAGTAAATAATTGTATTTCTTGTGGAAATCAAATACCTCATAAGGACTTTCATTCTTACTGTATTCCTTGCCTAGGCCCTGATCACAACGTTTCTGGTTGTCGGTTTTGTGCTAGATTTAACCAACAGTCTTTTAAGCGTCGGTATGATTTTGCTTTAAACTATTTCGGACGCCGGTTTAATTATCCAGAAATGTCGTTGGATAGCCATCAGACTACCGGAGTTCACAAAAAACACAAAGAAAAGGAGAGAGATAGACAACCGAGGCCCAAAACCGATGACGAAGCTTCTCCTAAACCAAGGAAACTATTCTGTCCAAGCAAGCGCCCAAATAAGAGATGGAACGCTGAGGAACGATATATGTGAACCAAAAAAGAACTTTACTAACGCTGTCAATACAAATCTGCGTTTTCGTATATCCCACTTCATCAGATAAAATACAAATAATGGAAATACTGTTTAAATACCATGACGAACATCAAAAAACTGATCTCATTGGATATCCAGCATTTAAAATTTAAAATGGTAATATCATTTAAAACATGTCAAGGATATAGATGTAAATAAATAGAACATCTATAATAATATCCTAGATTCTTCTATCAAAACAATATAAATATGTATAATAAAATATAGCACTTCTACTAATAAAAAATATATATAAAATATAATATATATTAAAAATATATTAAAAAATACTTTTACATATACAAATTCATATAGAGGGAAAATCTAAGTCAACCTGTACCCTCTAGTGGTGCATGTTAAAATACCATGAATAATTATTACTACAATTTAGCTGATCTAAGTTTTAAAACTGGCATAATAGACAACATTTCATTTAGACCGGGATTCCTGTTGGCCTCAAGTGTAATTTGCCAAAGCAGTTCCCTGTATTCCAGTTTTGCCTCCCACATACCTCCCCTAATTTTCCTGGGAACCATTTCAAGAACAAAAAAGGAAAATATAGATTGTGGACAGGTCATCCTATGACGAAATAGTGCATTTCTAGGGTTCGCCTTATTTATCTCATAATTATGTTCATAAATCCTAGTCTTAAGTTTCCGTTCAGTTTTCCCTACGTAAAATAAATTACAAACCTTGCATGTAGCTAAATAAACTAAACCTGAACTATTACAATTTGCGTGTACCTTGTTTGTAATATTCCTATTCCTACTGGGAATCTCTATAGAAGGAGCATTCACTGTGTAAGAGCATAACACATTCCACACGTATATGTGCCGTGTTTTAAACGGCAACTGGTGTTATCTTTTCTACTTCCAAATTCAAATATGTTCTTAAAATTCAAATCTCGTCTGTATATAAAGTATAAGGGCCCTAATACTTTGGGATCAGTATCAGAAATTTGTTGAAATCTATCCCATTCCCTATTCACTATTCTTTTTATAATGTTAGAGTCTCCATTATAATCAAGGATATATGTCTCTTTAGGGTCCTTTTCATCTTTGCTAAGAATTGGTACATTAGTATTAGGAAGGTTAACTAGGTCCTTACCTAAAATAGGTCCAAATCTACCTTTTCTACCTTCAGAAACCTCTTTTTCTACCTGGCATATAAGGTCCGTCGGATAACCCCTCCTTTTAAACATTTCACAAACCCTTTTACTTTCAACTATAAATTCTGTATCATTTGATGTCATCCGACTAATCCTAACCAGTTGACCCTTAATGAGATTTTTCTTTTGAAAATAAGGATGACCGCTGTTAAAATGCAAATAAGAGTTAGAAAAGGTTTGTTTCCTAAATATTTTTGAACTAAAACTACCCATTTCCGTAGAAACACTGATATCCAAAACGTTTAAAGTATCATGGTCAATATTATATGTGAAATCCAGGAAATGTGTAATAGTCCTAATGTAATTCAAAAATTCAATGAATTTTTGTTCTGTATCAGTCCATAAAATACATACATCATCCAGGAAACGTTTGTATAGTGTCCAACAACCTTTAAATTCACTATTCAAAATGAATTGATCTTCCCACCAAGAAAGTACAATATTGGCAAATGTAGGAGCGCATCCTGCTCCCATTGCCACCCCTTTAATCTGTTTATAAAATTCTCCCTCAAAATACATAAAATTATTGTTTAAAACTGTTTCCATAAATACAAGAATATTGTTAAAGTCCTTATTAGAAAATTTTCCGTATTTTAACATATATTCTTCCAACCAGCTTAAACCTACTTCATGTGGTATACTACCATATAAATCCACAACATCCATTGTAATAAACATTAATGAATCATGGCTTAATTCACATTTTAAAAGTCAATAAATCCCATGAATCTTTAAGTACTGCAGAGCCCTGGTACGGTAATTTTTTAAGTTTATTATCCAAAAAGTTAGAAATAAAGGAAGTTATGGACCCTTCGGAAGAAACTACCAACCTTAAAGGTGGGTCCTTGGAATTTTTGTGGACCTTAGGAATTCCAAATACTGAAGGCACCCTAGGAAATTTGTTGTACAATAACTTGTGTATCCAAATCTAGAGAACCTTCTAGTAATAAATCATCCAATAACATGTATTTTTGAGTTAGCTATATTCACCTCATTAACCGATGCTAAACAATATTTGTGAGTATTTTGTAACTCCTCTTTCATTTTAGATTCATAAATAATTGTATTCATCAGAACTGTGCCACCCCCTTTATCTGGTTGCATAATTCTGATGGTACGATCTGTTTTTAACTCGTCCAGATATTGTCTTTCTATTGATGTTAAATTAGAACTCACTTTGAGATTTTGTACCTCCTTTCTGATTTCCCTTTCTAAAATAGTCTTCAGGTTTTTCAATTGAGGGTGTAACGGAGGGTTAAAAGTTCCTTTTCTCTTTGTAACTGAATTTGAAACAAAATCTGAGTCTGTATTTCCAAAAATTAAAGCTAAATTCTTTTTTCTAATAAACAATTTTAGATCTATAATGGTTTTTACCAAGTCCGTTTTCCTGTATGGCACATACTTGAAACCTTTTGAAAATAAATTAAAATGCTCTGAATCAATAGAAATATGACTGTAATTAAAAATATTGTATCCCTGGTAGGTGTAAACATTGTCAACCACAGAAATAAAATCTTCTCCACCATTATTCGTGGTCCCTGTTTCATTTACTATTGGTATTGAGGGTGATTGTAATTGTAAAATGTCCGGGGCTTGTTTCGTATTCTATCTGACCTCCTTGGGAGGGGAGGGTAATCTAAAGGTTAATCTAAAGGGAATTCCCCCTGTCTTTCATGTTGTTCAGCATCAACATCCCTGTATCTGTCCCCTTCCATAACTTTCATGTCTTGTAGATTATCCCTTTCTTTAGTGGAAAACTTTTTGAATGGTTTGGGGGGTGGATAGGCAAAACCTTCTTTGTATTCCCTTAAATCCCTTTGTATTTTACCATGTTTTCTATTCATGTTAGTTGTACATTTCCTATCTATTTGTATAAAGATTTCATGGTATTTAGCTTTCTCTTCTTCCACTGTGAACAATAAATCATGCAAAATATTGTCGTTCAACTTTTCCATTTCCTTCAATAAAAAAGTCTTTTCCCTTTCATTCTCTTCCTTAATAGTTCTAACTACTTCTAGTCCACATTTATCAAATATTTTAATGAGATTAGTATGAATATCAGAACCAGGTTGAACCCTGTTAGGGAATTTCCAGATTCTCAATCCCTTATGAACTATTTTATGTTGTAGACATTCATTAAAATAAACATTGTCACATTCAAAACCCTTATATTTATCCATCAAAACATACAAACGGTCCAAATTCTCTTTATAAGTAGGAACATTGTGAATAATGCGTTCGGGTGGAACATGATTATTAAAATCATACTTTCTATCAATAATATCTTTAAAATGTAACAAGTTTGGTCCGAGAGCATTAAAACAGTCACCTTGTATAGCGTTGTTGTCGCCACTTGAATTCAAACGTTGCACAGTCCTTCCAAGTCCGTTCGATGTTTCGCTAGCTTTGTTGTTGAAAATACTGGGAAATCCCATACAATCCATGCTTCTGTTAGGTAAAGGCAATGGTGGACCCTGCAAATCCTGTGTGTTGTTGTCCGACCTAGATGGCATCATGCTAATCCGTCTCGTAAGCATTTCCTGGTTACCCGGAACACCTGATAACACCACTGCAAATGATTGGCAAACTGGTGTAAGTAGCTCAACAAGCTGTGAGAGCTGACCGATCATCTTACGTAGTTCTCCCCTTCCACTTCTGAGCAAGTCGTCCTCTGCCTCCTCTCCTGGATGTTCAGCCATTGCAAAAAAAAAACAGTAAAAACACAATATGGCAAACACGAAACCAAGGAAACTATTCTGTCCAAGCAAGCACCCAAATAAGAGATGGAACGCTGAGGAACGATATATGTGAACCAAAAAAGAACTTTATTAATGCTGTCGATACAAATCTGCGTTTTCGTATATCCCACTTCATCAGATAAAATACAAATAATGGAAATACTGTTTAAATACCATGACGAACATCAAAAAACTGATCTCATTGGATATCCAGCATTTAAAATTTAAAATGGTAATATCATTTAAAATATGTCAAGGATATAGATGTAAATAAATAGAACATCTATAATAATACCCTAGATTCTTCTATCAAAACAATATAAATATGTATAATAAAATAAGGCGAACCCTAGAAATGCACTATTTCGTCATAGGATGACCTGTCCACAATCTATATTTTCCTTTTTTGTTCTTGAAATGGTTACCAGGGAAATTAGGGGAGGTATGTGGGAGGCAAAACTAGAATACAGGGAACTGTTTTGGCAAATTACACTTGAGGCCACCAGGAATCCCGGTCTAAATGAAATGTTATGCCAGTTTTAAAACTTAGATCAGCTAAATTGTAGTAATAATAATTATTCATGGTATTTTAACATGCACCACTAGAGGGCATAGGCTGACTTAGATTTTCCTTCTATATGAATTTATATATGTAAAAGTATTTTTTAATATATTTTTAATATATATTGTATTTTATATATATTTTTTATTAGTAGAAGTGCTATATTTTATTATACATATTTATATTATTTTGATAGAGGAATCTAGGGTATTATTATAGATGTTCTATTTATTTACATCTATATCCTTGACATGTTTTAAATGATATTACCATTTTAAATTTTAAATGCTGGATATCCAATGAGATCAGTTTTTTGATGTTCGTCATGGTATTTAAACAGTATTTCCATTATTTGTATTTTATCTGATGAAGTGGGATATACGAAAACGCAGATTTGTATTGACAGCGTTAATAAAGTTCTTTTTTGGTTCACATATATCGTTCCATCTCTTATTTGGGTGCTTGCTTGGACAGAATAGTTTCCTTGGTTTCGTGTTTGCCATATTGTGTTTTTACTTCTCCTAAACCAGTCGCCAGTTCGCCGGTTCTCAGTGAGGTGCTTTCGCAGCCCCTGACGCCTGCTACTTTAGAGTCGCAGGCCGCTATTGACCCCCACATGGAGTCGGCCATGCCGCTGGAAACTCAAGGTATTGGAGCCTCAGATACTATTCCTTCAGATGGGTCCAAAGCCGCTGAGCAGGCACGGGCTTCTGAGGGTGTATTCAGACCTAAACATCTTTACATTAAACCAACCTCAGCTTCAAAGGCAAAGACTAAATCACTTTCTAAAGCAAAGAAACAAGCTCAAGAGCCACGTGGACAGGCCTCTATGCCCAAAAAACAGATGCTCAAAATGGCCGAAGACTTAATTACCTTGATCAGGGGTTCCCATCCCCCTCCTGATAAGAGGCCTAGGCAAGAGACTGACTATGAATCTTCAGATCAGGTTTCTATTTCTTCTGATCAGGAATATTCTCTTCCCCTCTATGAGGATTCTGATGCTGAAAAATCTGTACCTTCAGCTTCTCCTCCAGAGGATTATTCTTTTGGGGAAACCTTGCATACCATGAGGGAGCATTTCCACTGGGAGAGCCAAGATTTTTCAGAATCTAAAAAGAGGCTCAGGGATTTCCTTTTACTACCTCAACACAGGCCACTAGCCATTCCACCTGTGTTAGATATTGTAGATGATGTGTTTTCGGAGTCTAGTCTTACCCCTGACTCCTTACCTCCAGCTCCTGTTAAGCCTGACCGATATTACAGGGTTCCTGACTCTCATAAATTCCTTTTTAAAAACCCTGCTGCAGACCCAGAAACTATTTCACAGGGTCCCAAAGGAGTTAAGGCTTCCTCTGCAAAAAACCCTACCCCTTCTGACAGAGATTCTAGGGTACTGGATAGATGGGGAAAAAAGGTTTACACATCTGCTACCTTGGCTATAAGGGCTTTAAACTGTCAGTTTCATATGCTCAAATATCAGCGATATGTCATGGCATTGCTTAAACAGAAAATTTTATTAAACTCTGAATGTGCAGAAAACAAGGAAATGCAGGATTTATCGCATGCAGCTGAACAAGTTGGAAAGCATACTTTGCAATGTGGTTTTGATTCTTTGGAGGCCTCCTGCAGGGCCTCAGTTACGAGTTCTATAATTAGGAGGCATGCTTGGTTAAAGGAACAAAATCTGGCTGATCATGTCAAAGTTAAATTATTAGATGCACCTTTACAGCATGATACTTTGTTTGGTGTTAAGGCAGAGGAGGTGTTAAAGAAAATGGAAGACAAAGCTAAATCTATGCAAACTGTCAAAGATTTGTTTTACAAATACAGCCACCTAGGTTTAGTAGACACTGGCCTACAAAGAACTGGTCCTTTCCTGTGTCAGACAGACCTCAAAGGGGCAGATCCAGATGCCCTAGAGGCAGATCCCAGGTGCAAGGTTCCTACAGGTCAAAGCAATGGGGTGCTTCAACCTCCAAAGTTAGAGAACACCAATCACAACCATACAGAAAACAGTCCCAATAACTTCCCCTGCCTGCACCAAGCACTTATCTCCTGGCAGCACCCTTAGGGGAAAAAGTAGTATTTTTTTCTCAAAATTGGCACATTATAACCCAGGACAAATGGGTTCTAAATATCGTGACACAAGGGTACAAGTTCCATTTCCATTCCCTGCCAAAGGCAAACGGCTGGCCAGATTTGCCAAAAAAATCAATGGGCAGAGGCACAAAAACAAGTCTCATCCCTCATGGACATGGGGGCCATTCAACAAGTACCAGAGCAAGAGCAGGGGCAAGGATTTTACTCGACTGTTTTTGGTACCCAGAAAGGGCAAGGCCTGGAGACCAATACTGGACCTATCTATTCTGAACACATACCTGGATATACCAAAATTCAAGATGATGACTTTGCAGCAGCTTCTGCCCATGCTGGGCAAGAACGCTTGGCTGGTGACTCTAGACCTAAAAGAGGCATTCCTGCATGTCCCAGTCAGACAATTATGCAGGAGATACCTCAGATTCAAGGCTGGCTCAATGTATTACCAATTCTCTGCACTGCCCTTTGGCTTACCTACTGCGCCCAGGGTCTTTACAAAGTGCCTGACACCAGTAATTGCATTCTGCAGACAAAGAGGAATACAAATATATCCTTACTTGGACGACTGTCTAATTCAAGCAGAGAACAAGGACATTCTTCTACAGCATCTGGCTTTTGTGAAAAGACTTCTAACATGCCTAGGGTACACAGTCAGTGAAAAGAAATCAAAACTAGTACCCTCTCAAGAGATATTCCTGGGTGCAAGCTTAAATACTACTGCCCAGATGGCTTATCTCACGCCAGACAAACAAAGGCAACTGACTACCTGTTTCAAAATGTTGGCAACAAAGGCCCAGTTATCTGCAAGAAAAATTCTGCAGGCTTTGGGCTTCATGGCATCCTGCATCCTACTAATTCCATATGCAAGACTGCATATGAGGAAACTTCAATGGTACCTAAAAAGTGTTTGGACTCCACATTGCCACAGCCTGGAAACAATGGTTACTCTCATTCCCTGCCTACAACAGGAGTTTCGATGGTGGGCAAAGGCTTGTCACCAAAACAAGGGACAGCCATTCACATTACCCCCAGCCAGGCAGACACTAACAACGGATGCATCAGATTATGCCTGGCGGGCCCACATGGCAGGAAGATGCATTCAGGGCACATGGTCCTCAACCCAAATGCATCTACATATCAGTCAAAAGGAGATGCTAGCTGTTCAGAATGCCCTGGCAGCCTTCAAGGACCTACTTCATCTGGGACAATTACTTATATAAAGACAGACAACACCACGGTCATGTGGTATATAAACAAGCAGGGGGGCACACATTCTTACCTCCTTTGCAGACTAGCCATGACTTTGTGGGACACAGCATTGACTTACCAAGTACATTTGCAGGCACAATTCCTGCCAGGAAGGAAAAATACTCTGGCAGACGAACTAAGAAGAAATCTCATGGATCCCCACGAGTGGCAGCTGGATCCACAAGTCTTCAGCATGATAACAAGGAAATGGGGATGCCCGGACATAGATCTATTTGCCTCCCCTCACAACTACCAATTAAAAGATTCTGAACAAGGGCTTATCACAGACAAGCATGGAAAGTGGACGCCCTATCAATATACGCCTTTCCCCCACTGCCTGTCCTCCCCAAGATACTCCTAAAGGTCAGACAGGAGAAGCCAAAAATGATACTGATTGCCCCAGACTGGCCACGCCAGTACTGGCTTCCAATCCTAAAGAACCTGTTTCAATGCTCAGCTTGGACCTTACCTCAGATACCTCATCTACTGTCCCAGCAAAACAATCAGATCCTGCACAGCCAACTCAGGACTTTAAACCTGGCAGCATGGTGGATAATGTAGTCATACAAAACACACCTCTCAGTAAAGCTGTGATGGATGTCATTTTGGAGGCCAGAAGGCATAGTACTAGAAAATCTTATGCTGGAAAATGGAAGAGATTCTGTGCTTGGAACCAGGCACAAGGAATTGATACAGCTGTGCCAAATATTCCTCCGATTTTGCAATACTTAACTGAGATGCTGGACAAAGGCCTATCTTTTTCATCAATTAAAATTCATGCCTCTGCCATTTTGGCTCATTACAATACAGAGCCATCAGTCTTTTCTCATCCCTTATTAAAAAAGTACCTCAGAGGAGCCAAAATATAAGGCCTCCAAGGAGATCACCAGTGCCTGCATGGGACCTCAACTATGTCTTGGAAAAACTCACCCTGCCTCCTTTTGAGCCAGCTGCTACTGCTGATATAAAGTTAGCTCTGCTCCTAGCAATCACTTCTGCAAGACGAGTTTCAGAGCTACAGGCACTCATGGCTGTGGAACCTTTTATCATTTTTTATCCAGACAGGGTCTCTCTGAGGACAAACCCAACATTTATGCCTAAGGTGGTGTCCAGTGTGGCTCTTAACCAAACTATATTCATCTGCCAACTTTTTATCCAAATCCACAGAACAAGGGGGAGAGAATTCTGCATTCTTTGGATGTACACAGACGGCTAAGATTCTACTTGGACAGAACCAAAGTTTTCAGAAAGACGGAGCAATTACTAGTGGCATATGCTGCAGGATCACAAGGAAAGGCTATCTCAAAGCAGAATATTTCAAAGTGGATAGGCCACTGTATTCGTTTCTGCAACTTACACCATGGCAAGCCAGTGCCTAAGGGCATTAGGCCACATTCAACCAGAGCTGCAGCCACTTCAGCAACCTTTCTCAGGGGAGTGCCAACCAAGTACATTTTAGAGGCTGCTACTTGGAGTTCAGTGCACACCTTTACAAAGCACTATCACCTGCCATTCTACTCTAAATCCAGGGCAGGCTTTGCCACTGCAGTTCTGCAGGGCCTCATAGCCGCTCCTAATGCTGTTTAGCTCCAGCCTCCCATCCATAGCTTTGGGACTCTACCCAGATGTAATGACTGCAACAGTGAAACACGAAGAACATAGTACAGTTGTGTACACTTACCATAAATGTAGATGTTCGAGTGTATTCACTGTTGCAGTCCAGGTTACCCACATATATATATATATATATATATATATATATATATATATATATATATATATATATATATTTTTTGGCTACCCTTTTAGATGGTACCTGACATCTGGGGCAAGAAGAAAATGGCGTCGGCCGCATCTTTTATACCCCTGACGACCTGATGTCAGGGAAGGAGTGACAGCAGCCGACACAGGACCCAGGACTTTGGAATTTAGGCCGACTGAGGGCAACCTGCCAGCAGGATTACCCAAATGTAATGACTGCAACAGTGAATACACTCGAACATCTACATTTATGGTAAGTGTACACAACTGTACTTTTCTATTTAAAAATCCTATCGCGGATCCAGAGACTATTTCACAGGGACCCAAGGGCATTAAGGCTTCTACTGCTAAAAATACTATCCCTTCTGATAGAGACTCCAGGGCACTGGATAGATGGGGTAAGAAGGTTTACACTTCTGCAACCTTGGCCATTAGGGCTTTAAACTGCCAGTTTCATATGTTAAAGTATCAACATCATGTTATTGGGTTGCTTAAACAGAAAATGATGTTGACTCCTGACTGTGCTGAAAATAAAGAATTACAGGATTTGATGCATTGTGCTGAACAGGTTGGTAAACATACTTTGCAGTGTGGATTTGATTTATCAGAGGCCTCTTGTAGGGCTGCTGTTACTTGGTCTGTGCTCAGAAGGCATGCTTGGCTTAAGGAGCAATATTTGCCTGATATGTTAAAGCTAAACTGTTGGATGCTCCCTTAAATCAGGACCACCTGTTTGGCAACAAAGTTGAAGAAGTTCTTAAAAGATGGAAGGTAAAGCTAAATCTATGCAAACTGTTAGATTTTTTACAAGTTCAGCCTCCTAGATTTATAGGCATTGGCCCTCTAAGAATTGGTCCTTTCCAGCCCCTTCCAGGTCTTCTCAAGACAAACTCACACACAGCAGAAACCCCAGATTTCAGTCCCGGGGACACACGAGACTAAGCAGTGGGGGATTTCCGCATCCAAATCTGGGAGTAGTAAGACTCCTCCCAATGGAAAACTGTCTCAATGACTTGTTTTTAAAGCTTCCAAGCACTTCCCAACTGAATGCTCCTTTAGGCAGAAAGATTGGTCTGCAGGCCAAAAACTGAAAACTCATTACTCAGGACAAATGGGTTTTAAATTCTGTGTCCCAAGGATACAGATTTCACTTCCACATGTTACCAACACCAAGCGGGTGGCCAGATCTACCCCCAAATCAGTGGGCAGAGTCCCAAAATCAAGTTCTCTCTCTCTCTTAAGCATGGGGGCTATTCAGTTGGTACCAGAATAGGAAAAGGGGCAAGGTTTCTATTTGAGACTTTTCCTGGTATCCAGAAAAGGCAATACATGGCGTCCAGACCTTTCTACTCTAAACACTTTTCTGGTGATTCCAAAATTCAAAATGCTGACTCTTCACCAGCTGCTTCCTATGCTAGGCAAAGATGCATGGTTGGCAGCACTAGACTTAAAAGAAGCATACCTGCACATCCCTATCAGGGAGTCTTGCAGAAGTTACCTATGCTTCAAAGCAGGCTACATGCATTATCAGTTCTCTGCACTGCCCTTTGGCTTATCTACTGCACCCAGGGTATTCACAAAGTGCCTAGCCCCAGTCATTGCATTTTGCAGGCAAAGAAATATTCATATATACCCATACCTGGACGATTGTCTAATTCAGACGGAAAGCCAGGACATACTTTTGAATCATCTGACCTTTGGTCAAAGGGTGCTATCTTGTCTGGGGTACACCATAAACGAAAAGAAATAACATCTGGTACCTTGTCAACAAATTTATATTCCTGGGAGCAAGTTTGAATACAACTTCCCAGATGGCTTTCCTCATACCAGAGAAACGGATTCATCTGACAACCTACTTCAAACAAGTGGCCACAAAAACCCAGCTATCTGCAAGGCAAATATGGCAAGCCTTGGGGTTCATGGCCTCCTGCATTCTTCTAATTCCATATGCAAGGCTGCATATGAGGAAACTACAATGGTATCTCAAAAGCTTATGATGTCAACACTCACAGGATCTAGAAGCAATGATTCCTAGCATAACTTGCCTACACCTAGAGTTCCTTTGGTGGGTAGAGGCCTTCCACCAAAACAGGGGACTACCATTCACTCTACCTCCTGCCGCCCAAACCTTAACAGACGCATCAGACTATGCATGGGGGGGGGGGCTCACCTGGCAGGGAAGTGCATTCAGGGCAAATGGAACCCAAGTCAAATGCACTTGCACATAAATCAAAAGGAAATGTTAGCTGTACAGAATGCTCTGACAGCCTTCAAGGACCACATTCTTCCAGGACAACTAATGGTAAAGACGGACAACACCACTGTCATGTGGTACATAAACAAGCAGGAGGGTACACATTCTTACCCCTCTGCAGACTAGCCATGGCATTGTGGAACACAGCCTTGAGCTACCAAGTGAATCGACAAGCGCAATTCTTGCCAGGAAAACTAAATACACTGGCAGACAGACTAAGCAGAAACCTCGTGGACCCACACGAGTGGAAACTGGAACCAAGGACAAGCAAGTGAGGGAGCCCAGATACAGACCTGTTTGCCTCCCCCCAGAACCATCAGTTGGACATATTTTGCACAAGGATTCCCCACAATCTAGCTTGGAAAAGTGGGTGCTCTATCCTTCGGCTGGAAAAACCAGTTTATGCCTTTCCTCCTCTGCCTCTGCTCTTCAAGGTACTACTAAAGATCAAATAGGACAAGCCAAGGATGATTTTAATTGCACCAGACTAGCCACGCCAACACTGGTACCCACTCTTGTGCATTGTGTCACACTTGGCCCCATGGCACATGCCTCAGACTCCTCCTCTGTTGTCTCAGTAGGAGAACCAAATTTTGCACCCTCAGCTGCAAACCGTGAACCTAGCAGCCTGGCTAATTACCTAATCTCTCCTTTACCATCCCTCAGTAAATCAGTGCTGGATATCATTTTAGAGGCAAGGAGGCCTAGTACTCGAAAATCTTATGCTGCAAAATGGAAAATATTTTGTGCCTGGAATCGGTCTCAAGGGATGAGTGCAGCAGTTCCCAGTTTACCTCAGATTCTACAATACTTGACTAAGATGCTTCCTCCATCAAAATTCATGCCTCAGCCATTTCAGCTCGTTACAGCACAGAGCCTTCCCTCTTCTGTCACCCACTGCTCAAGCAGTTCCTCAGAGGGGACAAAAATTTAAGGCCACCCAGGAGAGCTCCAACTCCAGCCTGGGACCTTAGCTTTGTCTTGGAGAAACTCACTCTTCCTCCTTTCGAGCCAGCTGCTACTGCAGATTTAAAATTCCTTTCCTGGAAAACCGCTTTCCTTTTAGCAATCACTTCTGCAAGAAGGGTGTCTGAATTAAAGGTCCTTATGGCAGTGGAGCCTTTCATCATCTTTCATGCGGACAGGGTGTCCCTCAGAACCAATCCCTCCTTCACGCCCAAGGTGGTATCCAGTGTGGCTCTTAATCAGTCCATTAATTTACCTACCTTCTTTCCTAACCCACAGAACAAAGGAGAATGGATACTGCACTCCTTAGATGTGCACAGACAACTTGGATTTTACTTGGACAGGACTAAACCTCAAAGGAAATCTGAACAACTGCTGGTGGCATTTGCTGCAGGGACTGAGGGGAAAGCTATTTCAAAGCAAACTATTTCAAAATGGATAGGCCACTGCATTAATTTCTGCTATAAGCACCATGAAAACCTATCCCACAGGGCATCAGACCCCATTCAACCAGGGCTGCATCTACCTCCACAGCCTTTCTCAGGGCGTTCCTACCAGGGATATCCTAGAAGCTGCTACCTAGAGTTCTGTACATACTTTCACCAAACATTATCATTTGCCAATTTTCTCTAAATCCAGAGCTGGCTTTACCACTGCAGTCTTGCAGGGTCTTATAGCTGGTCCTAATTCTATTTAAATTCTTCCTCCCAACCTTAGCTTTGGGAATCTACCCAAATGTAATGACTGCAACAGTGAAACACGAAGAACATAGTACAGCTGTGTACACTTACCATAAATGTAGATGTTCGAGTGTATTCACTGTTGCAGTCCTGGTTACCCTCCCTCCAGCCCCCTTTCTTCTTTTGGCTATACCTCTACTCTCCCTCACTATGCTCAAAAAGCTTTTTGGTGTATTTGCTTTTTTGTTGGAGGTAATTATAGATTTAATTGCTTCCCATTAGGGAGGCACCTGACGTCTGGGGCAAGAAAAACTGATGTAATTGTGTCGGCTGCATGTTTTATACCCCTGACGACCCGACGTCATGGAAGAAGGGACAGCATTCAACGCAGGACCCAAGACTTTGTTAATCAGGCTGACTGAGGGCTACTGCAAGCAGATAACCCAAATGTAATGACTGCAACAGTGAATACACTCGAACATGTACATTTATGGTAAGTGTACACAACTGTACTTTTCCTGGGTCACAGAGGGGGACCTGTAGCTTGCAAGGAATGTTGGGTTGTGTGGTGGTTGGGTTTAGTAGAGGCTCCTCGAGATGTGGCTCTGTGTGAGTGTATTTGGGTCTGCTGAGGGCATTTGTTATGTGTACTTAATCTAGGAGGATGTTTGGGTTTAGGAAGGTTACATTTAAGTGCCTCAACATATGTGCATCCATTTCTCTGCTTTGTACTGTGTGTGATGGTGCAGTGTGTTTACAACTGACAACCTGATTAGAGCTTTTCCTCCAGGGACATTGTATAAATACATCACACACATACCGTATCTTTGCAGTTAGTTGTTTGTAAACATGAGGGAGTTTCTACTGCTAATATCCCAAAACTCAACCCCATAATAAGTGTCCCAAGTTATTCTTAAAAAATATCTAAACTAATGTTTAATATAATTTGGTAATTTATTCCAGGCATCAGATACTCTCTCTGAAAGCCAATTATTGCATCTCTCATTCCTATATAATGTCACCTACATGGGCTACCTGAGGATTATCTACTACTCTTTAACAGCTCCAAGCATTCAGAGAGGTAGCTGTCTTTAAATGCCATATATACCTGAATAAAGTATTTTATTATATATCTGTCAGACACTGTACACGCTTAGATATTTTAATATTTCATAATAACTCAATTTTTCACATCCATGGACACCCTTGGTATATTTTTGCTACAGCCTTTCCAATTTACTCATGCCAGTTTTCTTTTAAGGTTTCATTACTATTATTCCATACTCCAATTTGGGACTGATGTAACTTAAACAATGGTTTAATCCTCCCTGATTTTCTGTACCTTCTAAATCTTTTTATGCAGTCTGCAGTTTTATAGCTGTCAATTCACTTTTTCAATCACTGGATGCATTATTAAATATTTGTTCTATCAATGTCTCTCAAATCTCATGCACTTGTTTTTTGATATATTTATCAGCTTATTCTTCTCTGTTGAGAAGTATTCCTGAACTTTTCTGCCTGAAGTTTCATCCAGATAATTCCACAGGATTCTAAGCCTTATAGCTTATATTCTACTTGACAGACTATACATGAGAAAAAAATCAGTGGTAATCTCAAAAAACATGTGGATCCCCTAGAGTATGCAATTCCAGTACATCCCTAAGAGTTTCATATTCCAATTTTGTAAAACTAGAACTACAGTTGTGGTGGGATCAGTTGGCTGTCAAGCCAAGGATTCCTTTTTCTCTTACTTCCCAAACACAATCTGTCCTAATGGACTCCAGATTTTGCTTGGGGAGTGATTTCAATGGGTGTAGAAGTGCAAGGTCTGCTGTACAGACAAAAGCACACAATTTAAGCAAATGCTGGCTGTAATTCATGCCATAAAGACAATACATCATCTTTGGGAACAAGGCCTGGGAACAAGGCCATCTTCAAGGGGTTACAGAAAGCAACACCGTGTTGTGGTACTTAAAGGGATACTAGAGCATACTGTCTATGCTGGCTGGCAATATTAGCTTGGGAGTTAGCTCTTCAGCACTCCCTAACTCTTCAGGCATCTGTTGTACTGTCAACAAAACATTGTGCAGACAAGATCAGCAGATCCTGGAAAGACATGATTGGAAGCTCAATACAGTGGTATTCCAGGAACTGATCTAGATGTGGGGAACACCAAGTAGATCTGTTTGCCTCCTTTCAAAACAGCGAACTAGACAAAGTCTGTTCCAGAAATCCTTGCAACCAAGAATGGAGAACATATACTGTTAAGTCCCCTTGTTCGGGATATTCCTATACTTTGCCACTCTTTCCAATGATCTCCAAGGTAGTTTTGAGGATTCAGAAAGATTTATGAAAAATCATTGTGGTGACTCACTTTTGGCCCAGGCAAAAATTGATTCTCCTTTCTTATGGAATTGGCCAAGAGCAATTACCACAAGCTTCCTCACAGATTGGATCCACTCACACAGAGCAAGGGGAGTTTGATACACCCCAGCAACAAATAACTTCATTTAACTGCCAGGATAATTCAGTTTTAATACCCTTTAGGCACCTTTTTACAAGAGCTTGCAGCACATACTAAAGGAGGCAAGAAAGTTCATTTCTGATAATAAGTGTTTAACAAGTTCACATCTAATCTTGTGGAATTTCCCCATTCTTAAATGATCTAGTAAGTAATCGATGTAATGCTCCTTTAAGTTTACATTGAGGTATTCTCAGGTCATTTAAGTATGTTGCTTTTTATGGAAGTATATCTTCCTTCTTTAACCTTTTTTGATTTTTTACATTGAAATAATTTTTCTTTCAAAACTTGCCACATTCCTTCTACTGTCTTTCCACTGAATGCACCACTTCAATTAGTTTTACATAGTGACTGTTTTGTTTCCATATAGTTCATTAATATTCTGTGCATTGATTAATATTTGTTCGGCAGAATTATCTAGCAGTTGTATAACCTTTATAACCTTATGATCATTGCACATCAAAGGTTGTCAAACTTGATTTGCAATAACAATCATCTTAGGAACACAAATGGTAGCAGATATGTTCCATTCCCTGATAGGTTTGTTTACAATTTGCAACAATTATTTCTGAACATATGTTGTAAATTACTACAGTTTACAATAATGCATTAATAACACATAATACTGATTCTATAACATTAGTAGTAATGTATTATTCTAAGGGCGGCCGCGGTGGTGCAGCGATTAGCGTTGCTGCCTCCCAGCAAGATGTTCTCCGGTTCTATCCTCTGTTGGGGTGCCTTCTGTGTGGAGTCTGCATGTCCTCCCTGTGGTCGTGTGGGTTTCCTCTGGGGGCTCCGGTTTCCTCCCACATCCCAAAGACATGCTGTAGGTGGATTGGACACTCCAAATTGGCCCTAGGTGTGTGTGTGTGTGTGTGTGTGTGTGTGTGTGTGTGTGCGCGTGTGTGCCTTCTGCGGAAGGTTGGGTGCCGGGCTGGCAACTCGACACCATAAAACTCCACTGCCAATCTTGAGTGGACAGGTGTTCCGCTGTGGCGACCCCTAACTGGGAGAAGCCGAAAGAAGAAGTAGTAGTAGTAATGTATTATTCCAGTGTGTTTCTGGTAAATTTAAGTCCCCATCTCAAGACTTTCCCTTCAGTGTTTCATGTGAGAAACATAAACTCCTGCAGATCATCACCACTTGACTTTTGTTGCGATATTCAACCTAGCAATTGTAATCTGTTACAGAGTTATCTGTATTGTCACAGTTACACAACCAACAGTATTAGTGTTATAGTCAAAGATGCAATAATCCTAGGTATCATAACTGTTAATTCCTATCACAAGTAAGTAAATAACACCTTTGCCTGATTTGTAATGACCATTACAAAAAAAAAACATTTATACCCTGACAGAACTTGGTTCCAATCACTGATATCGATTGTGAATCATTGCATTGTTAAAAAACAATCTTATTTGAATTCAGAAAATTTTCCAATAAAAATGTTGCTAATGCTTCTTGCATTAACAACCAGCAGAGATAAATCAGATTTTGCTGTCAGTGAACTGTTGAATTTTTGACATGGCAAAAATCCTGTCAATGTTGTAATACATATGCTGCAAAAATTATCTTCCCTTATCTTGACAAGTGGATTCCATCCTGTTTAAATACATGGGTGCACAAAATTAGTCTTGGTTTTTCTGCACAATTTGGCTTTTTAAAATGAGCCATTTTTGTCTTGTAGGTCGTCATCAACACCCTAGTTTTCACATTTTTACATGGGTTCAGGGTGTCAAATGAACATTAGTTAGTGTGTTCATATCATCCAGAATCCATGCTTATGCTTTTCTTTCACTCTGACTTGACTCTGTTTTCTATATTTGATTTGTGAAAAATACATCCCAACACATGTACAAGCTGTGTTATGTAAAAGGGCTGGAAGTTCCCTACTAACGGTGAGTCCTTTAAGATGAGATCATTTGAGCCAACATGAATAAAAGCATCTCCGTACTGCTTTATATTAAGACCCTACTCACATCTTCTATTTTTGCCCCTGGCAAGTATAAGACTATTTGTTCATTATCCCCTCTGAAAATATAAGTAACATTTCCTTCAGTAACTGAATCTTTGAGTATTAGTAAACCATTTCTGATAAAGGTGGGAGATTCTTTAGATCTTAATTCAGCAATGTCTGATGTCCTTCTATTCAGTGTTGCAGTATTCTTTACATATGGGTTGTATTCCACTATCGACCCAACGTCTGGCTTGTATACAAAAGCTTCAAGCTACTGCTTGTACGTGGGATGTCACAATTAGGCTCAGGGAACATCAGCCATAAAAGGGAAGTCCACACATACTGTCCTCAGAACATTTTCACCGGCATTTGGAAAGGTTGATTCGTATGTTCGGTCTGCCATTGGAATCTGCATTTTGTTCCTCCACTTCAGATAAGTACCATGTTGGGAATTTATTTGCTGCTTCTGCATTTTGTTATTGTTAATGTCATCCAGAAAGGACAAGTGTAGGTGTGGAAGGCAAATTCCACATAAGGATAGTCACTAGCTCTGTTTGTTTTGTTTAAGGCCTACCCATGACCATTGTTGTATCTGTCAGGCATTCATCCCTAAAACCTTGCTTAGTCATCTGTCTGCTTTAAACTTGTATCTTGAAAACCAAAGGCTTAAATGTCTAGCTAGGGAATCGATGGGGGGTTTCACAAGTTCTCAGCAGTCAGTGAAGAGGAAGGTGGCCAAAGCTAGGCCCGAATCCTCTTCAGCTGCGCCTTCTCTCTGAGGTACCCCTTGAGGCTGGTGAAAACCCGGTGGTACAGTCGGAGGTAGGGTCCATCTCTCCAGCGGAAACCACATTGGAGGCCGTCAGGAGTGTGGATCCGAGCACGTTCAAGGCCATTCGGATGTCCGGTTTGGACGATTTGGGGGAACCATGGCTGTTGATTTCTAAGGACTCGGGAACTCCTCTGGTTTCCTTACAAAAGGAAGCTTCGGCCATTCGGCCTACATCAGGCCTTGCTGCTGCTTCAGAGAGGCCTGCTAAAGAGAGAGAAAAGACTGAACATTCTGCAGTATCATCTACCCCCATGTCGGACTGGGAAGTTTTCTCTCAAGGTCTTAAGGCCTTGATGGCCTTCAGGTCTCTGGCTTTGGCTTCTCCTATTTCTGGCCCTGCCGTCTCCTCTTCCCCTGTGCTATTGTCGGGTTTCCAGGAGTCTTGCTCTGCTATCCTGCTCCAGGATTCTGACTCAGTGGAGACTCCTTAGCATATTCCGCCCAGATTCCTTTCTCCTTGGAATATGCTTCCCCAGAAGAGGAGTCGAGTGGAGGAGACTCACCCATGGAAGAATTCTCTTTTGGTGAGACTGTCAGTAAGATGAGGGAATTCTTTAAGTGGGATTCTTGTCAAATTTCAGAGGAACAAAAGAGATACTATGACTTGCTTCAGGTGGAGGCTCCTGCACCTGCAGCTGTTCCTCCAGTGCTTCCAGCCTTCTTTGATACCTTTGCTTCATCCTCCAAAAACCCAGAATCACAGGCATCTGATCCCAAAAGACCTGATCATTTCTATAACTTCCCTGAGGATTGCAAATTTATTTTTAAATGCCCTTCAGCTGACCCAGCTGTTCATAGGTAGGTACTAGGCTATCAGCCCTGAGGCCTATATAAGCCTAGCCAAAAAGGCTACCTGGCTTTCACCACCCAAGAAAATTATTTTCCTGTGCCCCTGTCGCGCAGTGCCACAGAAGTGATCCCCGGGGTGAATTTTCTATTTCTTATCCAGTCGTCAGGATTTTTCTTAAAGAGGGTCAATGAGGAGCTTTGCTTGACATGAATGTGTAGTTTGTTCCAGAGTATGGAAAGTCTCTGAGACAGGAATCTATCCCTCCAGCATGTTCTGTTTATTGTGGTGACAAGGTTTAGGTCCCTGGAACATGTAGTTCGGAGAGATTGGGATTTCTTTAAGTGTAGCATGTCCAACAGCTCTGGGTTTGACATAGCTTTGTATGTTAGGCAGAGATTGCCTCTGAGTAGGCAATATGTGACTGAGTAGAGCTGGAGTTTGAGACGGTCTGCGTATGGCATCTGTTTGAGGCCGGTAATCCTCTTAGTGAGGTATTTCTGTTGGTTTTCCAATTATTGTAGGTGTCTTGTGAGATACATGCCAAACGTGGTCTTCCATCACTTCTGACAAAATCCTCTTGGGTTGTCCCCTCCACAAAATTACTTCCTTCAGACAAAGAAAGATTATAGAGAGGTTAGGTAAGGTTTACACTTTAACCCTTGCAGTTGGGGCCATTAATTACCAAACTTGTATGTCTAGGTGTTCTCTAGCTTTGCTGTCTCATGCTTCTTAGGCTCTGTCTCAACAGCAAGATTCAGAAGCTAAGTCCTTGGCTCTTTTTCTTTTAGCTGCATCCTCACAAGTCTCCAGGCATTCCATTAAATGCAGCTATAATGCTATAGAAACTTCCTCCAGGTCTGCAGCTTCTGCTTCTGTACTGAGGTGGTACTTTTGGCTGCTTCTACAGGCTCTTCCAGATGACATCAAGGCAAAATTGCTTGATGTTCCATTGGATAATTCTTCTGTCTTTGGAAAAGCTGCTGCAGAGCTCTTTAAGAGACTCAAAGAAAGAGGTAAGGAGCTCCTGGATTTAAAGCATCTGTTAGTTTCTCCAGTTCCTAGTTTCTCCAGTTCCTAAGTTTCATAGAAACTTCCCTGCTAAAACTCTTTTTATTAGAAAACCTTCCACTTCTCCCTCTTCTTCAGCCTCCTTGGGTTCTAGGCCACGTGGACCTGTAAGGAGACCTCCTCAGTCTAAAACAGTTACTTCTGCTCCATCTCCTCAGCAGCCCTTTCAGTCCAGACCAGGCTCTCTGTGACATCCACCCCCAGCTTCCAAGTCATACTCCTCTGTCTCTTTCCCTTTTAGCCTGGATTGAGATCACTCGGGACTCTTGGGCGATATCAGTTGTTCAAAACGAGTATTTCATGATTTGGAAGTCTCCTCCCCCTTTTCAGCGGATTCCGCAACCACCCTCAGACCAACTACATCTGTTTCCTCAGCTGCTAGCTCAGCTTTCTCTACAAGGCACCATTCATCCAGTACCTTCAAATCAGCAAGGAAGGGAATTTTATTCCAGGATATTCTTGGTTCCAAGAAAAGAGGGTCCTTTGAGACCAATTCTGGATCTCTCAAGGTTGAATACCTTCCTGATGGTGCCTTCTTTCAGGATGCTATCCCTACAGTCTCTTCTCCCTCTTTCTTCCATCACTGCATTCCTCAGACTTCTTGGGTTCATGGCCTCTGCAATCCCCATGTTGTCTTTTGCAAAACTTCATGAGGACGTTCGTGGTTTCTGAAAACTGTCTGATCCCAGCATGCTCAACCCTTGGAGGCTGTCATTCCAGTTATTCCACTTTTGAAAAAAGAGCTAGGGTGGTTGATGCAGCAACTCAGACAGAATCCCGGTTTACCTCTTCAAATTCATCAGCAGTACAGGAACTTTATACAGATGCCTCAGGTTTAGGACGGGGAGCAGTCTTTGCTTCCACAAAGATTCAGGGACTATGGTTTCCCGCTCAGAGGAGAGGGAGCACATAAATGTCAGAGAAGTGAGGGCTTTGATTCTAGCCTTGCAGGCATTGCATCCTCTGCTTCTTCCAGGGCCCCTCAAGATTCTCGTGGACAATACTACAGTCCTTTGGTACATAAACAAGCAGGGGGGTGCAAAGTCTCACTGAATGCAGTGTACCTTCCCTCTGCTCAGAATTCGGTGGCAGACAAATTGAGCAGATCCATGACAATATCCCACAAGTAGATGCTTCACAGGGATGTGTTCTTGGATCTAGTTCACTGGTGGGGTACTCCAAAGATCCATTTATTTGCCTCCCCTCAGAACAGACACCTTCGTCTTTTCTGTGCCAGGGTCCCTCACCCCCAGGCTTGGAAGGTGGGACACCCTATCATTTTCATGGAAGGTGATGTTTCTTTATGCACAGCTTAGATTTTATCTTGACAAAACTAAATCTATCAGGAAATCTGATAGACTTTTTGTGCCCTTTCATCCCAGGCTTCTGGGTTTGCCTGTTTCTAAGCAAATTATCTTGTCATGAATTTCTAAAGCCATTCTATTTTGTTACCAGTTTCACGGGAAATCCTTACCCTCTTTGGTTAAAGCCCATTCCACTAAATCTGTTGCATCCTCAGGGGCTTTCTTCAAGGGTTTGGATACACAGTCCATTCTGGAAGCTGCCACTTGTTATTGGTTCACACTTTTTACAAGCTAGATAATATTTCCAGGGCCAGAGCAGGTTTTGCCAGAGCATGTTTCTGCCTAATATCTCTTTTTCATCCCCCTCCCTAGGTTCTCTTTCAGCTTTTGCACTCTCCCATATGTAAAGAATACTGCAACATTGAATAGAAGGACATAGAATAGTTGTGTAAAATCTTACCATAGTCATAGATGTCCTTCTCTTGTATGTTGCAGTATTCTATCCCACCCGCCTTCCCCTACATCTTGCTCTTTATTTGGATGACTGTCCTTTGGACCTTCTTTTGAAGTTCCCTCATGGGGCTACTTTATTCTGGGGATGGTATGTGGACACGTCCCTTTTATGGCTGACATTCCCTGAGCTTATGTGCAACATCCCATGTACAGGCAGTAACTTGAATCTTTTGTATACAAGCCGGACATTGGGTCAATGCTGGAATACAACCCACATGTAAAGAATACTGCAGCGTAGAAAAGAAGGACTTCTATGGTTATGGTAAGATTTTACACAACTATTCTTTCTTTCAATTGTTACAAAATAATCTTCTGCTCCATTAGTCTAATTAATCTCACTGTTTTCATCATGTACATCAATTGCAGTCATACAGTTCTCATCTAGCTGTCTTTGTTCTTCCACAAACTGAACCATGTTGTCATTTTCAGTTTTACTAATTTTTCTTATGGTAATGATCTTTAATCCTTCACCTGCGGTGGTGGTGCTGCGGTAGCGTTGTCGCCTCATAGTAAGACGCTGTCCAGTTCGACTCTCAGCTAGAGCATCTTCTGCGTGGAGACATGCGTGAATGGGCGTACCTTCGTTGAAGGTTGTGCGTCGGGGCTGGTAACTCGGCACATAAAAATCAACTACCAATCATCACCGGACCAGAGTTCCTCTGTGGCGACCCCTAACTGGGAAAAGCCGATAGAAGCAACAATGATCTTTAATCCTACCAAGTTCAATTTAGATTTTTTTCCTTTTAGCCTGAACACTGTCCCTTACCTTTTCTTTTGGAACAATGATGTCACCATCTGAAGAATGAATATTTTGTAATCGAACAATGCAATCTGGAAGTTGCACATCAAAGCAGTGTCCTTTTTGTTAAGTATTTTTCTCTTTTCATTATACACACTAGTTTGTTTCTTTTTTTAATTTGTTGGGAACGTCTCTCTTTCTTTTTCTTTTTCTTCTACATGATCCGAATTCTCAGATTGTTGTATACTTGTTAAATTCCAAAGTTGTCAACTGTAGTATTATGTTTAATAGGGGTTAAGTTATATTTACTAGCATATGACACTTCCTTTCATTATTATGTTCTATTTCCACTTTGCCTAAAATTATTTATCTCATCAGCCCAGTCTTTGATATATGTAGCAACAGTTTTCCAAGCTATGCCAGTTGCAGAAGTACAATCATCTTTGGTAAGTCTAGATTTACTATTAATAATAGCAAATCATTCAGCTTTTCACATGCATGAGGAGCACAACTCTCCAATACTATGAGTTACAGTATATATGCTTTTAGTACACTGGACAACATACTTAAGTTTCAGCAAATTGTTAATACCATACTCCTTTATAAATCCATTCACATCTTAAAACAATTTAAAGTAAATATTCTGAGAAGGAACAAAAATATTGAAATCAGCAACCACAGAATTCACAGAAAAGTAGTCGTAACGCAAGTCAATTGTGTGAAGAAATAACGCACATAATATGCAACTAAATATTACACTGCATACACTGAGCTAATCTTGTACAAAAAGAGTAATTTCTAAAGTATTGTGACCTGGTGTTCATTTGTGCCTGTCACAATAAAATGCCTGGATATTCTTTATCATTGCTTGCAATCCTAGCTTGTTATAACTAGCTAGAACACTTGGGAAGACTAGGGTGCACTTACAAACAGTTTACCCCATTATCTCAACAAACAGTAAAAATTGGAGATAAAAATATAAATCTCAATAAATTCTTCTACTATGCAGTTACACAGTAAATAGCAATACATCACTGAATGGTTTCTGTAGTGTCAACAACCAGTATGAATTTATAGCTACCTAGGCCACTTGGCAGGGCTATGGTCTGCGTGCCTATGATCTATTCCTTTCATCCAACAAATAGTAAAAATCAGATGTAAAAATAAAATTTAAATCAAAATAAAGCTTCTTCTATCAAGCACATTGAATCACAGTACAACACTGGATGGTTTCATATGAATTTTAAGGACAATTGTATCCTAAACCTAGCATTTCATTTTCCAGGATTGTATCTTCTGCCTTAGAAAATGATCTCCATACTTCTGCATATTAAAAAGTGTGTCTTGGGAGTTTCTTCTCATCTGTGGCATTTCTATTCCAGTTTGATTCTTCGGTGCACATCATCTTAGGGCTGAATGAACTCTCGTTATTCTTGAATTTGTCACCAATGCTCTTTATATTTCCAGTCACATTTGAAAGTTTCTTGCCAAGGAAAACACACACAGCATGATATCTGTAGCACATATTTTGGTATTTCATACCTGGTGGGAGTTATAAAGGTATTCATGTTCAAAATTCACAGCTCTGTTGTGATGTACTGTCATTTATAGTTTCACCCCCCCCCCCCCCTGGGGCCACAAACCTGTGTGTTGTGATGATGAAGAAACCTGATAATCAATGAGGGCAACTTTGCTAATTAGCTGAGGTTTGCAAGTCAGGCAGTATGTTACTGTGACGGACTTGCTGAAGAAAGGATGGGAAAGAAGGGACACACAATTTTCTGCTTTACACTTCTACAAGCACTTTTTTGATGATTTTCTTTTTTTTTGTTATTAAAAATGTTTGATTTATAGCAAAAGAAAAATACACAGTTGGTCCACATGATAACCAGACTATACAAAGAAGATGTACACTAGTTAAATCCGAATAAAATAAATGAAATAATTTGCAGAGTATTTTAAACAGAATGTAAAACATTTCAAGTACACTAATTAGATATAACATAAAATCCATGTTTAATTTAAGGCGGGTCTATGATAATTGGACGGAAACCTTTCATATGTTGGTTTTCCATTTGTGAATTTTTCTTAAACTTCAGCTAAAGTTACAACTTCAACTAGATAGCAAGATGTCTTGTCTCCACACCTATTATATATGTTGCCAAGTAACAGTTTGCCATTATATTTTAACACTTATCTGTACTTGTCACGTTTCTGAAAGTACTTTTTTGCAGATTCTGTAGCACAAATGTAGGAAACAAATATGTACAAGCAACTGCAAACCAGCTACTGACACTTTTACTGTGGATTCTAAAACATAACAGTATTTCTTACTTTGTTTGTGGAACTGTGATTTCATAGAAGTGGCTTTATCAGATTAGTCTTAACTGCTGTGCCCTTGCAGCGCATTATGGGCAAAAAAGTAATTTTCCAAGAAAACAAGATCAGGATGGCTGCTCCCATTAGGACGTACAATATACTTAAAGAAGATTTGAACATATTAATAGGTGGTTTTATTCAGCTGGTTGGTTTGGCTTGTGTAGGAGTTCATGATTTATTTATTTTTTTTAGCTTCTACCCAAGGGTCTTTTAACTTTAATACTTTACATGTTTTCAGTTCTCAAAAAATATATTTCGTAGGGAGATAAGCCAACAGATTAGCAGAAGAGTATCTTAAAGTAGCAACAGAAGCTACAGCACTCCCAATCTCCATACCTATCAATAGATCCATAAAAGAAAACCATGTCCCAAACATCTGGAAAATATCATACATCATACCCCTGCATAAAGGCAGAATTCCCCTGACCTAACCAACCACAGTCCAGTAGCCACCCTCCCACCCCTATTCAAAATGTTAGAAAATGTATCCACACCCAGTCGCTCAAATACCTCCGCAACCATAACATATGCTTCTTGACTCAGCATGGCTTTCTACCTAATCATTGTGCCACTACTGCCTTTTTAAACTTTACAAATACAGTCCATCAACTGCAAAACAACAGTAATGTAGTCTCAACAGTTTTCCTAAAAGTGTTCGATACTGTCTCATACCAGGAGTTCCTTGAGGAACTTGCCTGTCGAGGCTTCAGTACCCTATTACTAACCTGGTTCTATAGTTACTTATCCAATAGAAAGCAAACTGTGAAATGGCAACAAGACTATTCTAATTTCCTCACAGTCTGTGTCCCTCAGGGATCAATTTTAGGACATCTACTTTTCAATATCGTTATCAATAATGTACACTTCGCCACTAAACAAGCTACCCTGTGCAATATGCAGATAATGTTACTGTCATCTTTTCTGCCCAAACACTATAACCTCCCTACAAGGAAACGCCCAAAAGACCTTTGGAACCATAGAATCATGGTTAGAGAGCTCAGACTTGCTCTTAAATGCTAAAAGAAACCCACAACTGATGCTTTCCACCCCTACAAATTGCTCAAATCAAAAATAAAAACAGAGTATGTCACACAGGCTAAACTCATTGGGGTAATGCTCGATGATAATCTCAGTCACAACCAACACCTACTCCTAACTATGAAAAAAAATGGAAATAGGATCCATCTACAGGGCTAGAACATTCCTCTACAATAATTAACTCCAGAAAAATGTAGCACAAACATACTTACTTCCATCCCTACTCTATGCCTCGCCCATCCTTTCAAATCTTAACTTAATCCTTAATCATCAAAAATAAACTTGAGACAACCTATAACAAAATTGCAAAATTTGCTACAGATAATCCTCCTCAAAAATAGCATAGGCACTAAAAGCCTTAACTGACTGACTAGAACTTAAAAACCTACTCAACTTCTATCAACTTATTACAGCCCATAAATTAATAAACTCCCCATAAAAATCCTGAGCTCTAAAAAGAATACTGGAACCCTATACCACTAATTGAGCCCTACGATCCAACAAGAAAGCTTTTCTGTCCATCACAAAATCAAATAATGCAGGAGACTCACTGGTCTAACCAGAGAGCAACAACCTGGAGCCAACCCCCCCCCCCCCCCATAAGACAGGTAGATGCACTGCATGGTTTCAAAACTTCACCAAAGAAATCCCTGATAAATAACTGGTTGTGCTCATACACTACCCCAGTCTAAAACTCCCCACCCTGTACTTAACCTAAACTCCACCATCAAAGTTACACTCCATTTACTTAACCTTTCTGTACCATAATCTTATACATATAACTTTATACATCTATCATTAGGAAATCTCACTTTCATATTATCCCACAACTGTCATTTGCACAATTCTTCTACCCTCTACCTGGTTTCTCTTCTACAAAACTTCCATTTTCAATGCAACTGCCACTACCTCTATTTTCTTTAATACAGGTCTATACAAGCTCTCTCCCTCAGTCCACATAATGTTTCCTATAACTATGTGTCCTCAAGTTCTACCTCCTGCTAAATCCCTTGCTGTCTTTGCTACCTTTCCCTTTACTTCTAGCTGATAGACAATGGATATATTATATAATGTGCTTATGTGTGTAATTTCTCTGTAACCAACTCCATCCATCCATCCATAACCCCTTTTTCCCATTATTGAACAGGGGTGGGGTGTCACTTCAACAGTAACAATCTAGAGTCAAAGTTTGCACTGCCGGGTGGGTACGGCTGCCACGGTAGATGTTCATCGTGTTTCACTGTTGCAGTCATTACACTTGGGGTTATCCTGCTGGCAGGCTACCCGCAGTCGGCCTGAATTCCAAAGTCCTGGTCCGGCGTCGGTTGCGGTCGCGTCTTCCCTGACGTCAGTGCGCCAGGGGTATAAAAGATGCAGCCGACGCCATTTTCTTCAGTCTTTCTTGCCGCGCGGTGCCCGAAGCAAAAGCAGTTTACAAGTGCCGGTCGGCCGACTTCTGAGATTTTCGAAATCAAATTTCAAATCCGAAGTCTTCAATAAAGCTAAGTACCCCGTTGGGGAAACTTTTTTCTATTTCCAGATCGATGTCAGAAAAAGTTAACAATTGTATTTCTTGTGGGAAGCAAATACCTCATAAGGATTTTCATTCTTACTGTATTCCTTGCCTTGGCCCTGACCACGACGTTGCTAGCTGTTGGTTTTGTGCTAGATTTAACCAACGCACTATTAAGCATCGGTAAGATTTTGCCTTTCATTACTTTGGCCGAAGGTTTAATTATATAATGCCATCGGAACAGCCGATGACCGGAGTTTATAAAAAGCGCAAGGAAAATGACAGGCATCTGAGGTCCAAAACCGACGAGGCCTCCGCTAGGCCATTCACCGGTTCGTCGGTTCTCAGTGAGGCGCTTTCGCAGCCCCTGACGCCCGCTACCTCAGAGCCACAGGCTGCTGCCAACTCCCACATGGAGACAGCTAGGCCACTGGATACTCAAGGTATTGGACACTCGGAAACTATTCCCTCAGATGGGTCCAGAGCCGCTGAGCAGGCATCGGCTTCTGAGGGTGTTTTCAGACCTACACAGTTGTATGTTAAGCCAACCTCAGCTTCCAAGGCAAAGACTAAGACAGCTTTAAAGACAAAGAAACAAGTACAGCATTCTCTTGGACAGACTTCCATGCCTAAGAAACAGATGCTTAAAATGGCCGAAGACTAAATTACTTTGATTAGGGGTTCCCATCCCCCTCCTGATAAGAGGCCTAGGCAAGACACCGAATATGATTACTCTGATCAGGTTTCCATTTCCTCTGACTCCTGTTCAGAACAGGGATACTCTGCCTCCCTATGAGGATTCTGATGCTGAAGAATCTATTCCTTCAGCTTCTCCTCCTGAGGATTATTCTTTTGGGGAAACCCTGCATACCATAAGGGAGCATTTCCATTGGGAGAGCCAAGATTACTCAGAATCAAAGAAAAGGCTCAGAGACTTTCTTCTACTACCCCAGCATAGACCTCTTGCTATTCCACCTGTTCTAGACATTGTAGATGATGTATTCTCAGAGTCCGGCCTGTCTCCTGTCTCTTTGCCTCCTGCACCTGTTAAGCCAGACAGATACTACAGGGTTCCAGACTCTTATAAATTTCTTTATAAAAACCCTGCTGCTGACCCAGAAACAATATCTCAGGGTCCCAAAGGGGTCAAGGCCTCTACTGCTAAAAACCCTGTTCCCTAGGATAGGGATTCTAGGTCACTGGACAGATGGGGGAAAAAAGTTTACACTTCTGCTACCTTGGCTGTAAGGGCTTTAAATTGTCAGTTTCATATGCTTAAATATCAACAATACTTAATGTCACTGCTAAAATAGAAAATGTTGTCAAATTCTGAATGTTCTGAAAACAAGGAAATGCAGGATTTATTGCATGCAGCTGAACAAGTGGGAAAGCATACTTTGCAATGTGGTTTTGATTCACTGGAGGCCTCTTGTAGGGCCGCTGTTACAGGTTCTGTTATTAGAAGGCATGCTTGGTTAAAGGAACAGAATCTGCCTGATCATGTTAAAGCAAAATTATCGGATGCTCCATTACAGCATGATACTTTGTTTGGGGTTAAGGCAGAAGAGGTGCTGAAGAAAATGGAGGATAAAGCGAAATCTATGCAGACAGTAAAGGATTTTTTACAGGTACAACCTCCCAAATTTAGCAGGAACTGGCCTTCTAAGAATTGGTCCTTTCCATTGTCAGACAGGCCACAAAGAGGCAGATACAGACGCCCTAGAGGCAGGCAACAACCCCAGGGCTCATACAGGCCCAAACAATGGGGTGCTACTACCTCCAAAAGCGGAGAAGAAAAATCACAGCCATATAGTAAAAAGTCCCAATGACTTTCTTTTGCCAATGCCAAGCACTTATCTTTTGGCAGCACCCTTAGGGGGAAAGATAGCACTTTTTTCACAAAATTGGCACATGATCACCCAGGACAAATGGGTCTTAAACATAGTCTCTCAGGGTTACAGGTTCCACTTTCACACCCTTCCAAAGGCAAAAGGTATGCCAGGCCTGCCACACAATTAATGGGCAGAGGCACAAAAACAAGTTTCATCTCACATGGACATGAGGGCTATTCAGCCAGTACCACAGCAAGAGCAGGGACAAGGATTTTACTCAAGACTTTTCTTAGTACCCAGAAAGGACAACGCTTGGGAGACCAATTCTGGACCTGTCTATTCTAAACACTTTTTTGGACGTTCCAAAATTCAAAATGTTGACTCTGCAGCACCTTCGGCCCATGCTGGGCAAGAAGGCTTGGCTTGTAATGTTGGACCTCAAAGAGGCATACCTGCATGTCCCAATCAGACAATCTTGCAGAAGATACCTCAGATTCATAGCTGGCTCAATGCACTACCAATTCTCTGCACTGCCCTTTGGCTTATCTACTGTGCCCAGGGTCTTCACAAAATGCCTGGCAACAGTAATTGCATTTTGCAGACAAAGAGGAATTCAAATATATCCCTATTTGGACGACTGCCTTATTCAAGCAGAGAACAAAGACATTCTACTAAAGCATCTGGCGTTTGTAAAAAATATTACTAATTTGCCTAGGGTACACAGTAAACGAAAAGAAATCAAAACTAGTGCCCTCTCAAGAGATGATATTCCTAGGTGCAAGCTTAAATACAACTGCCCAGATGGCTTATCTCACGCCAGACAAACGAAGGCAACCGACTTCATACTTCAAAAGCATGGCAACAAAGACCCAGTTATCTGCAAGAAAAATTCTGCAGGCTTTGGGCTTCATGGCATCCTGCATTCTGCTAATTCCATATGCAAGACTGCATACAAGGAAGCTACAATGGTACCTGAAAAGTGTTTGGACTCAACATTGCCACAGCCTGGAAACATTAATTACTCTCATTCCCTGCCTGCAGCAGTAGTTTCGATGGTGGGCACAGGCCTGTCACCACAACAAGGGACAGCCATTCACCTTACCCACAGCCAGGCAGACACTAACAACAGATGCATCAGATTATGCCTGGGGGGCCCACATGGCAGGAAAATTCAGGGCACATGGCCCGCAAGCCAAATGCATCTTCATATCAATCAAAAAGAGATGTTAGCTGTACAGAATGCCCTGACAGCCTTCAAGGATTTACTCCATCCAGAACATCCGCTGATAAAAGCGGACAATACTACAGTCATGTGGTACATAAACAAGCAAGGAGGCACACATTCCTACCCCCTCTGCAGACAAGCCATAACGTTGTGGAACACAGCATTGACTTATCAAGTGCACCTGCAAGCACAATTCCTGCCAGGAAAAACAAATACTCTGGCAGACGAATTAAGCAGAAACCTCATGGACCCTCACGAGTGTAAACTAGATCCACAATTCTTCAGCATGATAACAAGGAAATGGGGATGCCCAGACACAGATCTATTTACCTCCCCTCACAACTGCCAACTACAGAGATTCTGCACAAGGACTTATTACAAACAAGCATGGAAAGTGGATGCTCTATCATTCAGCTGGAAAACCCTTACAGTTTATGCCTTTCCTCCTCTGCCTCTCCTCCCCAAGGTATTCCTAAAAGTCAGACAAAAGAAGCCAAAAATGATACTGATTGCCCCAGACTGGCCACGCCAGCACTGGTATCCAATCCTAAAGAACTTGTCTCCAGGCCCAGCCTGGACGTTACCTCAAATTCCTCATCTACTGACCCAACAAAACAACCAGATCCTGCACAGCCAACTCAGAACACTAAATCTGGCTGCATGGCGGATATTATAACCACTCAGGACACACCTCTTTCTAAAGCAGTTACGGATGTTATTTTGGAGGCCAGGAGGCCCAGCACCAGAAAATCTTATGCAGAAAAATGGAAGAGATTCTGTGCTTGGAACCAGGCACAAGGAATTGACACACTTGTACCAAATATTCCTCAGATTTTACAATACCTAACTGAGATGCTGGACAAAGGCCTATCCTTTTCCTCAATTAAGACCCACGCCTCTGCCATTTCAGCTCATTACAATACGGATCCACCTATTTTTTCGCATCCACTGCTGAGGCAGTACCTCTGAGAGGCCAAAAACATAAGACCTCCAAGGAGAGCACCAGTACCTACATGGGACCTCAATTTTGTCTTGGAAAAGCTCACACTGCCTCCTTTTGAGCCAGCCAATACAGCCGACATAAAGATCTTATCATGGAAAACAGCTCTGCTCCTAGCAATAACTTCAGCAAGAAGAGTCTCAGAGTTACAGGCATTAATGGCTGTGGAACCTTTTATTATTTTCCATCCGGACAGGGTTTCTCTAAGGACAAACCCAACATTTATGCCTAAGGTAGTGTCCAGTGTAGCTCTAAACCAAACTATTCATTTGCCTACCTTCTATCCAAACCCACAGAATAAAGGAGAGAGACTTCTGCATTCTTTGGACATTCACAGACAGCTACGCTTCTACTTTGGATAAAACTAAAGCTTTCAGAAAAACTGAGCAACTTTTAGTGGCATATGCTGCAGGATCACAGGGAAAGGCTATTTCGAAGCAGACTATTTCAAAATGAATAGGCCACTGCATTCGTTTCTGCTATTCACAACATGGCAAATCACTGCTCAAAGGCATTAGGCCACTTCCACCAGAGCAGCAGCCTTCCTCAGAGGAGTACCAACCAAGAATATTTTGGAGGCTGCAACTTGGACTTAGTGCACACTTTTACAAGGCACTACCACTTACCTCTTTACTCTAAATCCAGAGCAGGCTTTGCCACTGCAGTTCTGTAGGGCCTCATAGCCACTCCTAATTCTATTTAGGCCCAGCCACCCAACCTCAGCTTTGGGATTCAACCAAGTGTAATGACTGCAACAGTGAAACACAATGAACATAGTACAGTTGTGTACCTGCCATAAATGTAGATGTTCGAGTGTGTTCACTGTTGCAGTCCAGGTTACCCTCCCACCATCCCCCTTTCATTGCTGGGACTTATCTGTACTTCTCTATTCTATACAACCTATGTGGTGTATTTGCATGTAGATGAAGGTAATGTTTATGTTAGTGCATGCATTTTTATAAGCAGAATTTTTAGCCTACCCTTTTGGGGGCACCTGACATCTGGGGCAAGAAAAACTGAAGAAAATGGCGTCGGCTGCATCTTTTATACCCCTGGCGCACTGACGTCAGGGAAGAGGCGACCCCAACCGATGCCGGACCAGGACTTTGGAATTCAGGCCGACTGCGGGTAGCCTGCCAGCAGGATAACCCCAAGTGTAATGACTGCAACAGTGAATACACTCGAGCATCTACATTTATGGTAGGTACACAACTGTACTTTCTTCCACACCAGACATTCGCTCACATACACTCACACCTATGGCCAAATTAGCGAGTCCAGCCCATGTAATGCATGTCTTTAGAATGTGGGAGGAAACCATAGCACCCAGAGAAAACTCACGAGAACACATGGAGAACATGTAGGTTCCGTACAGAAAGCACCCCCAGCTAAGAATCGAACTGGGGAACCTCTCTGTAACCAACTACCACATAAAAAATGTATTTCCTTAAATTTCTAGGCTACTGTATGTTATGCAGTGTGTTCTAGATGTACTTTTATTTATTTTTATTTATTTATTTATTTAAATTTTTTTTTGACCGGGAGTGTCCGACTGGACGTGGGTCCATTTTCAGTGGAGGCCCGGGGAGAAAAGCTCCACAGTAAAATAAACAGACAGTAGTTACATTGGATTACATAGCGATTAACAATTTAACATAGAAATTACTTACAACATATTTACAGATGAAGAACATAGTACATCAGTAGACAACTAGAATCTTTATCTGTGAAGTACATAACAGGCTTTAACAAATGTAACAATGAGAAGTTCCTGCTGTATAATAAGTACTAGGCTTATGAGCATCTGAGCTTGCTATCATCAAGGTAGTTAGTGGAGGTGAAAGAAAGGTAGTAGTTGGATGGGGTGGATGATATTAGAGTGGGAGTTGCAAGGGCATAGCCAGCATGTTTTTAGGTGCGCTTTTAATAAAGTTTTGAAATTGGTGCATGATGGTGGAGGTAATTGTGGGTGGGAGTGAGTTCCATAATTTGGCTATGGCGCAAGAGAATAGTGCTTCACCAGCAGAGTTATTGGCTTTAGTGATCTGCAAGTGATTTTTGTTGCTGGATCTTAGTGGTCTGGTGGTGCGATAGGGTTGGAGTAGATTCTGGAGGGATGGGACATTTAGTGGATGGTTTACTAGTTTGTGGGTGAGTGAGAGTTGATACCACTGAAGGAGGTGAGGGAGTTCAAGCCAGCCCAGTTCAGCAAGTGAGAGACAGTGGTGACTACGGTAGGATGCCCCTGTGGCGAATTTGGCGATTTTGTTGTAGCAGGTCTCTAGCTTGTTTAGATCACATTGCCTATATATGGTATATACTGGAGAGGCATAAAGTAGGGTGGAGATAAGGTGGGAATTTGCTATTGAAATCTT
This sequence comes from Protopterus annectens, assembly GCF_019279795.1. NCBI lineage: Eukaryota > Metazoa > Chordata > Ceratodontiformes > Protopteridae > Protopterus > Protopterus annectens. The sequence continues at coordinate 1,189,533,844 of NC_056746.1, read as the reverse complement.
TGCTGCTTTGGTGAGAAATTGTTTACTTCTGTATAATGCTCCTAGTTTTTTGTGGACTTTTTTGATGGTCATGGACTTGTGAATGTCAAATTTTAGTTTATTGTCTATTTCCACTCCTAGCAATTTGGTGTGTTCAGTTGGGTATATAGTGGTGTTGTCTTTTGCTGTGATGTTAAAGTGAGAGTTGTTTTGAGTATGTTTGGTGGGTTGGAAGATGAGTAGTTTAGTTTTGTTTGGGTTGAGTATTAATTGGGCATCGGATAACCATGTTTCAACAGAGGAAAAGGCTTCCTGTGTGACTTTTTGCAGTTTGGGTAGGGACTGGGCTGAGCAGATGATGGTCGAGTCATCTGCGTATTGGATGAGTGTGCCATGTTTGGTGGCAGAGGCTAAATTATTGGTGTAAACAGAGAAAGTAGGGGTCCAAGGATGGATCCTTGGGGAACCCCTATGGAGACAGGTAGTTGGGGAGATATGTCATTCTGCCATACAACGGATTGTTGGCGGTCAGACAGGTAACTCTGAAACCAGTTGGTGACTGATTGTGAGAAGGATAGGTTATTGAGGACAGAGATAAGTTGTTTGTGTGGGACCATGTCAAATGCTTTAGATAGGTCTAGGAAAGTAGCAGAGGAGAGATAGCCATTGTTTTTATGCTGAAGGATAGTGTTAGTAAAGGAGAGTAAGGCAGTGGTGGTGCTATGGTTTGGTCGGAAACCATGCTGAGTACTGGAAAGGAGGTTGTTAGTAAGGAAGTAGTGTGAGACCTGAGAGTGTATGCATCTCTCTAGTATTTTGGAGAGTGGAGAGAGAATAGCTATGGGGCGGTAATTGGTTAGTTCTGCAGAGGGTCCGGCTTTGTGGAGGGGAGTTATATGTGAGACTTTCCACAATGTGGGAACGTAACTTTCTGACAGAGATCGGTTAATCAAGATGGATATTGGGTAGGCCAGAGCATCAGCTGCGATTTGTAGGTATTCACTTGGGAGGTTGTCTGCTGCTAATTTGGTGGGTTTAAGTATTAAATATATGTGTTTTCATGTAAACTCAACGTATTTTACAAAATGTCATTTTTTCTTTAAATGTACTTGCTTTTCTCCCTGGGGCATCTGCTTAAAATGGAATAAATTACAGTTGGAACTGTGGTAAACAAAGAGAAATAAATACTAAATAATTCTGAGCCACAAGACAGGCAATTCTTTGGCTGAACTTTGCATGCCAAGATTTCTGATACACAATGGCAGTTCTGTGAGCACAGGCACTCTTCTGACATAGCTGCCCTTTGCATCTGCAATAAATATGATAAATTAGGTTGCTTATTTAAAATTGTTATAATGTGGCTCATCTGACCATACTCTGGTCTTTTCTTATGGCTTGCACACATCCTGAAAGCACTGTAGTGTCAGCTTGTCAGTGACGACTGCACACTGAAGGACTAGTGTTGAGCTCGTTTGTGGTTTGGTGAAGGAGGCTGAAACTACTCCTTTATTATTCATGAGAGCTTCACTGGGAGCCCTTTTTCTGAATCATGATTTGTGGTTAAAGGTAAGCCAGACAACCTGGGGAAACATAGAACTGAGCATTTTAGTGAACATTTTGAATTTCACACAAGAAGCCATATGAAGACAGTAACTACATGCAAATGCTTCAGTACCACTTCTGAAAAAAGACTGCCTTATTTCATTCCTATTACTTAATAGTTTTAAACACCTGTCATGTTTTTAATAATTTTGTTGATTATATATATAACTGTAGTTTATCATTTATTGTATGTCAGCTGTTTTGTTTCCTGGTTTATGGGTTTAAAAAAACAAACAAAAAAGGTTCCTTGGATCGGCGTACTTGTAACCATTTAACAAATTCATCCATCCATCCATCAACAACCCCTTTTTCCCATTTTTGCACTTGGTGTCAGGGTGTCACTTCAACAGTGACAATCTTCTAGAGCCAGGGTTTATATCACCAGGTGGCATACCATACACATTCATAAGGATTAGTTGGCTTACCTGGGTTCTGTTCTTAGCCCAAGTGATTGACTTAATTTTCCATTACTGACACTGCAGTGTATCATTAGTGAATGCTGCACTACTGAGTATGTCATACTTTGGATGAGACCTTAAACAAGGGTCCCATTTTCCTCACTTGGTTGCAGCTTAGGTGGATGTAAAATATCCCATGGTATTTATCAAAAACAGTAAGGGAAGTTCCTTAGTGCCCTTGCAATATTTCCTTTAATTGGTATGAGTATCACCTTGGGAGTCCTCTGAAAAGAGGCTGCTGGCCTAATGGGATATTACCTTGGGTGTCCTCTGAAAAGAGGCTGCTGGCCTAATGGGAATAACCTAGTCAACAAAGGGTGAATAAATAAATACATTTTAGAATTGGAGATTGGTGGGTAGGTCTACTGCCATGACAGAACTATGCAATGGTTGAAATGAAAAGGCCATATGTGCACGAAAACATTATGGCTGGATGGAGGATGCGTATTAAGTTCCAGGATGTGTGTAGAAAGTGTCAGTTTTCATGCAGCCCCTACAGACTAACCACTAGGTAGTGGCAGCTGTAACGTTTTGTCCATCTGTCAAGCGGAAGACCTTAGCTGCTGGGGTTCCTATTACATGATCGCAGACACATTCTGTCAAATGCGTCTTGATCGAACCTAAAAGAACAAAAAGGCAAAATAGCAAAGTGGCTTTTAAGCAAATTCTTTCCCTGGGAAAGAATTTGCTTGACCGCATCCGTTACTTTGCCATTTTCGGCACTGTAGTGCGATCTCGGAGTTGTTATATTTAGGTAAGGGGGGTGCGGGGGCACAGCCCCCCACTTTGTGGGTCTAATTAACATTGTTGTAACCTGACAATATCGAGTCTGATATTGTCGGCATGACAATATCGAAAGTGAAGAACATTGTGCAAGTAAACGGAAATCTCCTTAAGGGGAAATTTCCATTTACCTCAATGTAGTGCCGTCTCAGAGTTGGTATATTTAAGTAGGGGGGTTGTGGGGGGGGGGGCGCAGTTGGGCTTGCCCCCCTGCCTACGCCATTTAGTTTTTTTTTTAATTTGTTTTTTTTTTATGTTATTCGATGTTTTACTTAATCAATCAATAAAGTTCTACCTTTATTGATTCGATTAAGTAAACTTTCGATAACGTGATATAGACGCCTTTATGTAATGTTTTAAACTTTTTTTTTTTAATTTGGAACAGCGATTTTTTTCTCTTGGAAAAAAATCGCTGTTCTGAGGTTTCGACATTGTAAGCTTTTGCTTACATGGGGTCGATTAATCATCGTTCGCTTTTGTAAGCATGCGATGATGTAATATAGACCCAGGTGCTGTATCACTACTCAGTAATCCTGATCAGCCATTACACAAGTATGAAAAAGCTGGCCTGCTGCCACAGAGGACTGCCTGTCTGCCTTGCCAGTGTCTCAGGTTTCAGAATAGCTCTGATTAACAAATCAGCTAAGGTAGTAAGGGTCAAGTGATGCAGAATGTTAAGGCTTCTTTGTATCTAATATTTTTTACAGACGCAATATATAAAAGTAAGGTTATTGTTTCATGAAATCCACTACTCTTGCTGTATTAAAACATAACTTGTTTAGTTAGCAACTAACGTCCCTGGCACTGCAGCTCACATAGTCTTCTAGGGGGACAAAGACTTTTAAAACAGCATTTCAAATAGTTAACTTGCATGTAGTACATCATCACAGTATTATTTTAGCTCTTGTTTCATAATTGCTGTTCATAACCATTAAATTACTCTCATCTCTTAATGTAATATAATACATCACATGAATATTCTAGTTCCAATAGATTTTTATTAATTGCTCCTTTGCATCTGATAGTGCTGTTCTGAGCTGGGGACAGTGAGAGGCTTCCTTTTGCTAGGTGTGGCGTGGGGGAGGTGATTGTATATATAGCTGTATGAATATGGCAGCTTATCAAATGCCTTTTGGGAGGTATAGCAGTCAGTTTAATTGGCCAGGGTACTGCAGATGATTTTCCTCCTTTGGAAACTCAACTAGGCCAAAGAATATATTCCATCTCACTGCATTGCTCAAACCCTCTTTGCCCACCATATCAGCAGGCCTGGTTTAGACTGCAAGATAGTCAGTGTGCTGTGTGGTTCTTCTGCAAGGTCAGGGGCTGTATTTATTTTTGGGTAGCAGAGGACTGAAATAGTTTGACTTCCTACAACTCGTTAAGTGGAAAGTAAAAGACGCAGTATAAAAACTGTAATTACAGTCTTAGTATGTGTTTTATATATTTATCTTTGATTCCTTTTCTCTATTTTGCCTTGCCAGGAAGGTATTTCTGAAACCAGCTCCAGCACGGACATCATAGCTGTTGCTCATCTCCCAGACTCCTCTTCTGTAGCTCAGTCAACAATAGTGTCTAGTGTTTCAACCGTAACACAGTCTATTTTGGTATCGGAGTCCCCACAGGTTCTGGTCCATTCCAGTATGATTTCTGATGGCACCATGATTGTCTCGGACTCTACAGCATCTACCTCTTCTGACCTAGGCTCTGCTATCGATAAAATAATCGAGTCTACTATTGGACCTGATGTCATGCAGAGTAAGGGCCTGCCTTTTTTATTTCAGTAGCAAAAAATCTGTCTTGTGTCTTCCAGTAAATAATTTGTATTATATACAAATCTTTTGCAACCATGACTTGTATAGTGTTTTGTAAGATGTAGATTTCAATAGAACATTGATTTCATTTCTGTTATGAATTTCATTTATTTTGCACTGTTGCCAGTCAAGACTTGGTTGCACCATGTATATGTTAAAAACTCCCAGGCTGACATGAATATGTCATATATTAAGCTTTGGTCCAAGAGTGAGTTACCAGAACAATTTGCAGAACTCAGAAGTAATGGCAATGTTGTAGCTATGCTCTTTTTAATAATCATCTTTACTATATCTCAACTAAACCATTGACACTTTTATATTAATGCAACTTTTTAATGTATGTTTTTTTTTTCACTATTAGCATTCACTCCAGCTTTTTACATTGTTCAGTTCCATCCTTTCAATAAACCTCACTCGTCTTGACCATTATTGTTCATGTATTGCTCCTAAAAGATTCTATGTAATTTGCTTTTTTCTTTTTCTAAGGATGCCATCTTCAGTTATTTTATCTCCTGTACAATATTCAGTCTTTCAATTACAATTGTTATTTTAGATTTTGATTCCCGTTTTCTAATAACTGATTTTTTGACAGCCGGTATCATTAAACAGCTTAGTAAGGCATTACTATGTCAGGGTAATTTAGAGCCTATGTTCCAGCTCAGAAGAACTGTTTTTCTTAGTTATAATGATTTGCTCCCCAAAATTTCTGACAAAACACTGTAGGGAATTTTAAAAAACTGTGAACGCCTTACATTCCCAGAACACACTTTCCCAATTACACCTCTTTTTCCCATCTCTCTCACTCACTCAGTTCCATTCTTGCTATTCAGCACATCAGGCAACAAGCACTCTCCAGCACTCATTTCTGTAGCGGTTATGGTTTTACAGGGACTGGTTGCTAGCCCGGCGCCCAACCCTCCTTATTGGAGGGTGACCACACATTCATACACACACTCATGCCTAGGGCTATTTAGAGTGTCCAATCCACCTACTGCATGTCTTTGGAATTTGGGAAGAAACCTGAGCACCAGGAGGGAAACCCACATGAACACAGGGAGTATTATATGCAGATTCTGCAAAGAAGGCACCCCAGCTGAGAATCTAACAGGAGAATTTGTTGCTGTGAGGCGACAATGCTAACTGCTGAACCAGTGCGCCACTCTTTTTCCCATCACACTTCCATTATTTGCTGACTCTCTGAGGGTCAACTTTGAAGTCTACTTGGGTATAAAAACATCTATGCAAACACTTCCAAGCAAAAATCCTAAATCTTCTAGACTTTACTGCATATTTGGTAGCCATACAGATGCCTTCCCTTTGTACCTTGGTAAATTCCCTTTCCAGTCTGTCTTCCCAGTCTTTCTAACCTCCTTTATTTGATGCTTATAATTATTATGCAATATTTTATATGCTGTATTAATTATCCATTTTTTGACAGCTGCTTCTGTTCTAGCTCAACTAAAAACTCTGACACAGCTGTTGTAGCTTTATGTTGACCCTTTCTGAACTACTGTATTTAAAAAATCGGGTCTATATTAGATGATCAAACTTTCAAAATCCAACTGTCATGTGGTCGACACCATATGATCGAACTTTAAAAAGTTCAAACATCTAATAAAAAAATAAACTACACAAGTAACCTACCTAAACACGTCCCCTGCACCCCCCCGCTCTTTAAATATACCAACTCCGAGATCGCACTACAGTGCAGAAAAGGGAAATTTTCCCATTCCGCTCTGTACAGAGATCTCCGTTATAACTTTGAACTTTTGAAAGTTCGATCATATGGTGTCGACCATATGATAGTCAAACTTTTGAAAGTTCGATTATCTAATACAGACCCAAAAAAATCCAGTGAGTAAACCTGAACTGAAAATTTAAAGATAAAGAACAATTTTTACCATTTTGTTGTAATTATGCCTTCAACTTGTAAAGAGGGCTTTCTTATTCTAAAATGTGTAGCTTTTACTTCAGTGGACCTATATTAAGTTTAATAAACTGGTGTTTCTTTTTACTGTATACTGAGTAACTGTCCATTTACTTACTGATTCCATGTCATCCAGCTCTACCTTCTGATGATGTATATTAGAGGGCGTAGAAACAGTTCAGTAGTGGGTTGGCATGATGAGCTTCATGTTGTTCAGTGTTACAGTAACCTTCGCTATCCTGCTAATGATATAACATCCAGCCAGCTTCCAAAGTTTCAGGGCACCTGTCATGCACCCAAACTGTCAAGCAGCTGGAGCTTTGCTGCCTAAAAGACAAGTCTAGGCATAAAGCCCTTTAGAACTTTGCCATCAAAGACTACATTCCTCTGAGGCTTTTGAGGATCAATGGTCGGCTTGTGCTTTCCCTAGCTGAGCAGATAAGCTCCCTTGGGGGGGGGGACTTCCATTTTATTATTTTTTTACTGATGATTATTATTATTTTCCTCTCTGGGCAAAGTTATTTTAAAGCTAGGAGTGTTGTGTTTTAACGGATTGTCTCAAGACTGTAATGTACTTTTAAACTGAGCACTTGTTATTTTTGACAGTTTTAAAAGTAGTGTCATCTAACTGATGAACACAATTTCTCCAGAGAAGATGGTTTATTTTAAGATTGTAAGACTGCCATAGTCTTTGAAAGTGTTTTTTCCTGTTTTTTTTTTCCTGTCAAAAACATAACTTTAGTGGACTGGTAGTTTTACCTGTATTGTTGCTTGTTTTCTTCAGGTTAGAGGCAACATTTTCAGCTTGATCATGGAACAGATTGTCACTCCCATGGTCAGTCCTTATTCCAGCTACAAAAATAAAAAGTTAAGCAAATAGCCTTTGCCACCACATCAGGTTAGCAATTTGCCTCAGTCGCAGGTGGGTGACTCTGCTGTGTCCATGTGCTGCATCTCAGACCACTCGTCTTTTACTCCGGATCCCTCTGGTGTAGCACCTACAGTCACTGTAGACAGGAGAAAGCCACATTGTCTGTGGCTGTTGGGGTCCCCCCCCTTGTCCTGAGAGAGCTTACAGAGAAGGTTTACCGGTTGTGTCAGAATGCTGTACCCATCTCTGGAAAAGCAGCAACTGCCATTAGTAACATGGTTGGCCCCATTTTCCTGCCAAGAAGAAACAGAAAACCAGGCTTGTATCTCCTCCTTAAATTTCTTTGGAGAGGAGTAGTTTAGTTGGACTGGCTTAGGGTTTTTGATCCTTCTTGGAGAGTAGTTTCTGATAAAAGGAAAAGGAATGCCTCCTTTCCTGAAGAGATTCAAGATTTTGAATCTGAACAGGAAGATGCAGGGATGGATTCAGGGTTTTGTCCTCAGATTTCTGAGTCATACTCTGAGGAGAGCCCTCTTTCTGATTTTCCCTGTGGAGGTTTCTTTCTCTGAGACTATTGCTAGACTGTCCCTGTATTTTCAGTGGGAGACCACTGAGGTTTCTCAGTCCCTCAAAATACTGAATTGCTACCTAAAGTTTTTTTCCAGAGCCTACACCCATTCCTCCTGTCCTGTCTACTTTAGAAGATGTTTATCTTACTGCCTTCAATTTTCCTGATAGTCAGCCAGCTATCCCTAAAAAGACCATAAGATGTATAAAGTTCCTCAGTCTTTTAAATTTGCATGCATTATTCCCAAACCCGACCTATCAGCTATAGCCTTGGTTAACTCCTCTGCTGCTAAGCACTTAGTTAATCCCAATCCTGCTCTTTTTCTAATAAGGATGGAAAATTATTCCTAGGTATAGGAAACCAGTATATACTTCTGCAGCTTTGAATTTTAAATTGTCAGGCTCATATATTAAACGTTTATTCTGATATATCGTGAAAGCGTGAGGAATGTTTTATTTACAGTTTCTTTTTTTTTTTACTCAGAAATTTTTTGTATTTTGATTATTAGTCAGCAATAATAAATACTTTTTCAATGTAGAATCATAATAACTATGAAGTTAAACGATGTACATATTTACATACAGCCTGACATGAATAAATGAATGATAGCAAATTAAACAAAATAAAGATATTTAACTTAAGAATGATTTCTTTAAGAAGAGATGTAGAGTATCAACCAATGACAAAACCTTTCTCTCAAGGATTATTAGTTAATGGCATTGGAAACCATCTTAATTCTTTGGTTTTAACTTCTATCAACACCATCTTTTTTTAATAAGCATAGAAATTCTTCTCTTCCAGGTACTATGGTAGACTTCCACCTCTTTGTTATGCATTTCCTAGCTATAGCTAATATTGTCCATAAAACATAAAGATTAGTTATTTTTTGATAAACCTCTTCAGATATCGTCAATAAAATTAAAGCTTTGGTCAAGACAAAATTATCTGTGTAAATAGCATGTAAGAAGTTATTAATATTTTCCCAAAAGGGTTTAATTTTTTTACATTCATAAAAAAATATGAGACCAGTCAGCTTTAACAATCTGTTGATATCTCCAGCATACCCCATTACAAGAAGAATTGAATTTTGAAATTTTATCAGGAGTCAAGAAGGATCTATGTAAGAATTTCCAGGTAAATATTCTCCAATACTGAGAAATGGAGGTTAATTTTACTGAAAGTAGTATATTTGACTTATTTTCTGGGGTTAATTGAATTGAATATCCTCTAGTAATAAATTGCCAATATGTTGTTTTAGGTTTTATAGTTTGTTATTAAGTTGTATAAGTATAAAGTTCCATTCTTCATATTTTCATTATTATAAATAATTTCAAACAATCTACTTATAAACTTAGGTAAAGATGAGTATGGTGAATTATTTAATACTCTGCATAGATCCTTGGAGAATGTCAATATATTCTGAAGCATTAACCATTCATTAGAGTTTAATTCATAAGTTGACATTGTATATTGTATATCCAGAACTTTTTGATTTTTATACAATGGAGCCAACAATTTTTTTTTTCTTTTCCCAGTGCATAAATACTTCTTTATGAATTCTATCTGGAAAACTTTTTGTAATGCTGAATGGGGATTAATGTTGGAAACCAGATCTTTAATTCCATGTTCATATTTATAATCTTTCTAAAATGATCGTATAAATGATTTATTACAGATGTCTTTGTTGGTTTAGATATATTGTATTGTAGATTTATATACAATGAATACCATAGTATATTATTCGTATCTATAATAGTAATATTTTTAGTAAGTTTATTTTCATTTAATAGAATCATTGTATGTAATTTCTTCCAGTTGGATATGTAATTAGGGTTAATCCATTCTATAATAGTAATATTTTTAGTAAGTTTATTTTCATTTAATAGAATCATTGTATGTAATTTTTTCCAGTTGGATATGTAATTAGGGTTAATCCATTCAATCACAGTATTTATTAATGTAGCATTTATATATGATTCAATGTCTGGGAAAATTATTCCTCCCTGATCCCATTGTCTTATATGATGCACATAAGCAGTTCTGTTTCTTTTAGGGTACCATAAGAATCTTAGTAGTGTTAATGTTATTTTCTTAAGATAAGATCTCTCTGGAATTAACAAAATAGCTTGGACTATATATAAAATTTTAGGGAGAAGAACCATTTTAATCAATTGAAGTCTATCTTTTCAAAGACTAGAAACAGATTATTATATTTATTCACTAGAGAATCTATAATGTCAGTAATCATTTTATAATTATTTTGTATTATATCTTGTATATTATCATATAGATCTATTCCTAGGTATTTTATTTTTGTAGCTTGCATTCCTATGACACTATTCTTATCTACTTGTATGTCCTTTTTGTATTTAATAATAGATATTTAGACTTTTGATTATTACAGCAAAGACCTGAAATCTTAAAAAATTTCTCTAATAGAATATCTAGTTCATCTAAGGCCTTCTTTGAATTCAATAGAGTGAGAAGTACATCATCAGCAAAGAGCATGACCTTAGAGTTATATTGGTCGAATATATTTAGTCCTTTTATCTTTGGATTGTTTTGTATTAATATAGCCAATAGTTCAATAGCCAGTGCAAATAAAATGGGTGACATTGGGCATACCCTGTTTAGTACCTTTCATAATTTGTATAGGTTCTGAAGTAAAGGGTCCTAATTTGACATAGGCTAAATTATTTTCGTATACTTTTTTAATAAATGTGATAAAGGAAAGCGGGAATTTATAAGCATCAATAATTTTAATTGGATAGTCCCAATTTAAGGAACAAATGCTTTTTCAATATCCAGTCCTATTATCAAGGCTTCTATATTTTCTTTATTTAGATAATTTATTAAAGTCAATATTCTTTTAATGTTATCATGTGTATGTCTATTCTGAATAAATCCAGTCTGGTCATCGTTAATGATTTCATTTAATTGATTTTTTATTCTAGTTACCAGGATGGACATAAACATTTTATAATCATTATTTAGTAGTCAAATTGGCCTATATGAGCTGCAAAGGCTAGCATCCTTGTTTTCCTTTAAAATGGGTATAATTAGAGAGTATTTCCATGAAGGGGGAATAATTGCATGGGTTTAAATCTCAATTAATGTCTTATGTAGCAAGGTGATTATATTTTTGGGAAATAATTTGTAAATTTCTGAAATTAAACCATCCATTCCAGGAGATTTACCAGATTTACTATCTTTAATTTTATCTGTGACTTCTTTGAGTGTAATAGGTTTTTGTAAATTTCTTTGTAAACTATCAGGTATTGATTTAATATTAGAGGTCATATTTCCTAACAAGGAATGGTCAATTGTATTATTTGTATCTTTATAATGATTACTGCAATAAGATTTGAATGCGTCTAATATATCTCCTATTTCCGAGACCTTCTTATGTCTTTTTTTGTGTAGAATATTAACAGTAGAATTGGATTTGGATTGCATTTTGACTTTAACAGATAAGTTATGTAGGTGTTTCGGAGAAGTAGCATAAGCATTTATTTTTAACCTTTCTACGGCTAAATTAGTTTTATGACTTAAAATATCAATATATCTTTTATTTAGTTCTTCTATTTCCTTCTTGTTCTCCATTGTATTAGAGTGATTTTTTGATTTATATAATGTGAGTTTCCTTTGTAATTCTTGTAGTTCAGATTCCCATTCTTTGAGTTTATTTTTATACCATCCAATCGCTCTTCCATAAATATAAGCTTTTAATGAATTCCATACCATTACTATATTTACTTCGGAAATATAGTTTGTCTAGATAGAAATTTAGTTATTTTACTAACCATTGTTTAAATTCTTTAATTTTTGTAATGTATGAAGGTATTCGAGAAAGGAATGATAGTGGTTTAAAATCTACTTGTACTTTAAGAACTAGTGAATTGCGATCTGATAAAGGGCATGTGATTATTGAAAAAAAAAGTAATTTTGGATTGAAGATCTTGTGATATAAAAAGTTTGTCTATTCTGGTTCGAGTACCAAACCTATAATCTTGATGAGAGAATGTCAAGGAGTTATTATCAATAACATTAAAGGTATCTATCAATTTTATGGACTCAGTCCATTTTTTTAGTATTTTTGCAGTAGCTGTTAAACATGGAGATTTTTTGTTGGTAGTTTGAGAAGTGTCAGTTAGACAATTAAAATCCCCCCTATTATTAGATTCCCTCTGGAAATGTTTAGGATTTGATATAGATGTTTTTTAACTGTTCCTGTCCCAATACCTGGAAACCAGTATAAGTTAGCTAATGTCCATAACCTATTATTCAACTTCAGTATGACTATAGCTATAAGCCCTTCGTTATCAATATATTTATATACTATTTCAGGGTTTAGGGAATTATTTCTCCATAAGATTATTACTCCCCTTTTCTTAGATTTAAATTTAGAGCATGCTAAGGTCCTATAATCACTTGGATTCCAACTAAAATTATCATTAATTTTGAAACGAGTTTCCTGTAAAATGATTAATTGGGGTTTATTTATCTTTAAAATATCTTAGTAAGTTAGATCATTTATTTGGATTATTTAATCCATTTATGTTTAAAGATAGTAATGTGATGTCCATGCCAAGTTATTTTAAAGAAGTATTTAAAATGTCAATACATTTTCCTGAAATCATCTCCTAAATATCCATCTATCTCTGTGTAAGATGTTAACTTTAATATAATCAAATAGAATTAAGTCAGGCTTGGTGAAAATAATTAATAACATAAAAATTAAAGAGAAAAATAACATTAAACTAAGTTGTACATTTAAAACTTGCCCACCATGGAATGAAATACATTCCTAGTCTATAAGATAGGTGCATCTGGTGAACTATCCCACTAACTTCCTTTTTATTCATTAGAGCTCCAAATATACAATCTTAAATAGTATAGGAGCCTATTAAAATATTTTATATGATTTATCATTCAGCAACAGAAGTAAATGTTTATATATATATATATATATATATATATATATATATCAATATATACACACATACCTATATATATATATATATATATATATATATATATATATATATATGTATATATATATATATATATATATATATATACACACACACACATACATACATAATTAGTAACTAATCAAATCAACATAACATCTGTAATAATGAATATTCAATTTTCTGAACTTGCTCGAAGCACAAAATTCCAAGATATACAGTAAATACTTCATTTTATCTCATTAGCTATTTAACACTTTTGTCAGACAAACTTGTAACATATAATAGCTATTACTGATGATTATCATATCCTAAATATCATATCCTAAATAAAACAGACAAAGAATATGTATATTATTCTACATATTAAAGGGACTGATCAAATAATCCATATCAAAATGTTTAACTCTTGCTCTTATTACGTCAGCTGATATTAAAGTTGTGTGTAAAGTTTTATTAGAGATGTATATGTAGATGTATTCACACAATATAACAGAACACTTTTATATACAAGAGTTTCATGTGTTTTTAATAGACTCGATACTTAGATTTAATGTTTACTTCTTCTAAAATGCTTCAGACATACTGTGTTAAGTTTTTGTACCTAAATAAATGTAAAATCATGAACAGCTGTTTGGCCCGTTTTTTTACTATAAGCAATTAGGCTTCTTACAGAATACACTTACTGGTGACCAATCACATCAACTCTCCTACGTTGCTATAGCTACATTAAATATTCAATAGCTAAATACGTACATAACTGTATACATAGCTCGTGAGATCTAGAGATTTTAAAAGCTTCTTTTTACCTTCTCGAGAGTGATTTTCCCTGCTCAAACTGTTTCCCGAGAGAAAAAAATCTATGCTTTAAAACATTAACTCATTCCCTAAAAGCTTTTATTTAAATAAGGCACGAAGAGAGCCTTACGAGAGCTTCTACACCAGACACTACACACATCTGACTCAGAAATCAACCAACAGTCGCCTTAAGCATCTGGTTCCATTTAAACAGTGAAACTAAAGCTAAAAACACAATCACCTCTCTTTCACCTCGCCAAACACGCACATCTCTCTGATTTCACAGCAATGTTTCCTCTTCAATAAAAAATACATAAAAACCTTTAGTAAACCTCGCAGACTACATTTTGCTGAATGCTAGACTCACCTGTCCAACAGTACTTCAGGGGACTTCATCCGTAGCCCACAGCATATCTTGTTAACCCAAAGGAATATAACATTTTTATTTTTTATTTTATTTTACATTTGTTGACCGGGGAGAAAAGCTCCCAGGGTAAGCAGATACAGCATTACATAATACCAGCATTACATATTACAAACAGACTATTTACAGAGATTACATAAGTAATCAAGTTAAACCAGTTCCACAGGTTACAGTTAATCCTGAGCGCAAGTCAGGATTAAATTAAATTACACAGTAAACTGGTTAGCAGATTTTTACACATTCTAGAGAGAGTTAGCCAGGCTTGATACATTGACATAGCCAGTTAAGTGACAAATGTTGTTTGAGTTTAATTTTAAATTGACCTAAAGTGGAAAGTAAGGTAATATCAGCTGGAAGAGAGTTCCAGGATCTACTTACAGAGTTTGCAAAGAGAGAATCACCGGCTGTATTATTAATTTTGCTAATCTGAATTAGTAGTTTGTTAGAGGATCGAAGTGATGTAGGATTGTTATAGGAGGTGATAATATTTTTAAGTGCAGGAATATTGTCCGGATTATAGAGGATTTTATAGGCCATAATCAGTTGGTTATACTGGATTAGGCTGGGTAGTTCAAGCCACCCAAGCTGATTTAGATTGATGCAATGATGTGTCCTAAAAGGCAGCCCAGTGGCAAACCTGGCAATGTGGTTGTAGCAAATTGAGAGTTTAAGGACAGTCTTGTTTAAATTTGAGAGTAGAGGGGATGCATACAGAAGGGTTGAAAGAAGGTGAGAGCGAGCTATGGCAATTTTAGCTGGAGGGGTTAGGAAGGCTTTTATTCTGTAAAGTGACCCTAGTTTTTTATTGATGGTTTTGATAGTTTGGTTAATATGTAGGTCAAATTTTAGATTATTGTCTATGATGACACTTAATAGTTTTGTAGAGGGGTCAGGGGAAATTATTGTGCCATCATTTGATTTTATGGTAAAGGTGAAAGTGGTAGACCTATGTGTTGGTGAAAATAACAGTATTTTAGTTTTTTTGGGATTTAGGTTCAGACTATGTTCAGAAAGCCAGTTTTCTATCGTATTAAAGGTGGTCCGAGTAGCTGACCATAACTCTACTGGTGATGTGGCTGAGCAAATCAGAGTAGAGTCATCAGCATATTGGATACAGCTGACTTTTGGGATGACAGTATAAAGGTCGTTAATGAAGATGGAGAACAGCAAGGGCCCTAGTATAGAGCCTTATGGTACTCCAAGGGTGTTAGGTAGAAGGTTAGAGAGTTTGTTCTGCCAGAGGACAGCCTGCTGTCGACCATTCAGTTAGGATTGAAACCATTGAAGGGCTCTAGTATCTAGAAAGAATGTTTGCAGGATGTGGATTAAAAGTTGGTGATCAACCATATCGAATGCCTTGGAAAGATCCAAGAAGAGGGCTGAGGATATATAACTATTGTTACGATTATGGTTTATGGTGTTGGTAAAGGCTAGGAGGGCTGAAGTAGTGCTGTGATGAGGATGAAAGCCATGCTGAGTGTCTGCCATACGGTGATTCTGGATTAGGTGGTGCATGAGTTGTCTATGAATACATTTTTCCATAATCTTTGCAAGTGGAGAGAGTATAGCTATTGGCCTATAATTGGAGAATTCAGTAGAGCTGCCTCCTTTGTGAAGTGGGATTACATAGGATATTTTCCAGATGGTGGGAACTTTAGCTTCTACTATGGTTCGATTGATTAGTATTGAGACGGAGTAAGCAATAGCATCAGCTGATTTTTGTAGGTACTCTGCAGGGAGTTGATCAGCAGAAAGTGTAGTGGGTTTTAATTTTTTGATCAATGTACGGATAAGTGAAGTGGCGGCTGGTTGGAAGCTGAACGCAAGTAGGTTTCTAGGAGTGCTACTTTCAGGACCAGGGGAGCTAGGAGGTAGTTGGCTAGCTAGGGCTTGAATTGTCTCAGTAAAGAATCAGTTAAAACTGTCAGAAAAATCTTCAGGGGTTTTATCAATAGTAGCAGCAGGGATTGGGGTTGAAGTTTGTCCAGGATGTAGTAGATTATTTAAACCTGCCCAAAACTTCTGAGGGTTATTTTGATTTACTGTCTGTAAATTACAGTAGTATTGTTTTTTGTCTTGTAAAATTGATTTTTTTGGTTTCATTCCTGGATTGCCTGTATTTAATGTGATCTTGAGGGTCTTTAGAAGAATACCATAAAGCCCATGCTTTGTTTCTAAGGGTAATTTTGAGTTTAGACTCTTTAGAAAGCCATGGCGCAGTTTTTACCTTGGTTCTCTTTGAACGAACAGGTGCATGCAAATCAAGGATCTCAAGGAATTTGTTGTTAAAGTATGCTACTGCTTCCTCTAAGGGGATGTGTTTTAGAATAGACCAATTACATGAGTTTAGTTCTTGTTGGAATTTGGCAGGGTCAAAGTTTTTATTGTTTCTAACCTTTCTGAGTAAGGGTTTTTGGGAATTAATGGTTTTGTGCTTAATTACATATGTGAGAAGGTGATCGCTTAGGCCATCAAGGAGTGTACCAGAGGTGTACAGTTGGGGGTGACTATTTATGAGTACCCAGTCAAGTATACTTTCTTTTTGGTTGGGTTTACCTATCCTGGTAGGGGGTGGATATAATTTGTGTAAATGCATGCAGATTAATATGGGTGGTTGGGGATTCTGAGGAACAGGTGCCCCAGTCTATGTTAAAGTCTCCAAGTAGTAGGGTTTCTTGGGGGTAGTGACATGATAGCCAGTGCAGGATATCTTCAAATGTAGATATATTGTTACCCGGGGGAATGTACATACAGATGATATTAATGCATTTATTTTTATTAAGTTGCAATTTGGTGGCAAGAATCTCTGAGTTATTAATCTGAGGTGGTTGTATTACATCTATGGTGACATTCAACTCAGATTTATAGAGTACAGCTACCCCACCCCCTTCCTCAAAGCACAATCCAGCCTGTGTATGTTGTACCCAGGTGGTAACACTTCATTGTCTTTAGTGTTAAGTTTTAACCAGGTTTCAGATAAACAGAGAATCTCAGGGGAGTGGACATCCAGAAGTGCATGCAATTCATGTACCTATTTATTAATGCTTCTAATATTGAGATGACAGGCTAGGAGAGAGTTAGTTGGCCTATTAATTGTAGGTTTGTAGCTTAGATTGCAAGTAGAGGGGGTATGTGTATCTGAAGTGAGTGGGCCAGGGTTGGGGTGAATATCACCACCAAGTATTTGGATCTAGAGCTAATGTGCCTGGGCTTGAGATGTTGATAGACTGAATAAGATGATGGATAGGATCTGGTACTGTAAATATGGTTGAAGGTGGAAGGATTTACAGCTTGGGTGATAGTATGGCCTTTTGGGACCTGAAATCCTGTGAGAAACTGGTTTTCATACAAGGTAAGGAGGTATGGTGCGAACAAGAGGGGTAGTAAAGAGGAGTATATCATTATCTGTGATTCAGCTAGTGAGTTAAGGAACTGTTTTACCTGGTGATGCAACACCAGAAGATAGAGTGGTGAGGTAAAGGTACTGGAAGGGGGATGGGAGAATGCCAGATGAAAGCTAATAGGTGCTATTAAAATGTAGGTAGACGAATGGGGGTGGGTGGAATTATCCCAGATGAAAGCAGATAGGATCTAGAAAGTGGGGGAGTGGCTATAATACTATAGATTTTGAGGTACTGGGGGCGGGAGGGAATTGGGGACAGGGAGCGTAGCGGGGCTAAAATATCAATCATACAAGCCAAACCGGAGATCCCCAGTCGACAGACAAACACCGACATGCTAACTCGTCACTTCACTCCAATGTAGCCAGGGCCAAGAACGAACTCCCCTCCACATCAAAAACACTCGAACATCACCCAGGTTAGACGGAGAGTCCTCCGCTCTATTCCATCGAGACAACAACATCTGTATGACAGTTCGTTTCCACTCTAGAGCGGAAAACCTTTGAAAACCAGATACCCAACAGCAGTAACGTTCAAAGGAATTACAACATCTATACACCATTACATCCCTGCTAAGGGAAATCTCACCCAGTGTCTAGGTCACAACAAAGCAATGGGAAAATCTATCAATCATTAATAGTAATTAGGTTAAATATACTATATAACAAAATGAGCATGAAATAATGAATTAATTACCACATAACTATGAAATAATACTTTGCAAGTGAAGTACTGCTAGACTAAAAACTAACTATAGGTATACTTATAATGAACAAATATTTATAGAGAGAAAAAGAAATATAAATAAATAGATAAATAGGGTAAATATCTATATATAAAGATAGATAACGAGGCATAAAGCAAGGTGAGAAGGATAACAATATTAGAAATAGATTGTTTAGTTAGAATATAACTTAGATTTATAAATTATATATGAGGTAATAAGAAGCACATACCTTTTCCTTTTACTCTAGTATTACTTGTATGTATGAAAATGAATGTTATGTAATACGTTTAGTCCATTAAAAAGTCTCTTAGTTATTAGGTATCAGTTGATACTTTGAGAGACTTCACCGAAGTAGGTAGTTTAGTTTCAGTTTTCTGTTTCTTCTTTTTGACATCAGTCCAACTAGTTTTTTCAGTGGATCTCTTCAGTGATGGGGATGTCCATTCCATTTCTTCTGGGATGGTTATAATGTTATTATTTTTGATGAATTGAAAGGCTTATTCCAGAGTGTTGAAGTTTCTCATCTCACTTAGGTACTGTATCCTTATCTTTGCAGGGAAGGCTGTTTGAGCTTTGATATTATTCTGTTTCAGAATTTTTATTAGTGGCCATGCCTTTTTCCTCTGTTCTAAAACATTAGTGGAGTAGTCATTGTCAAATCTTATTAGATGTTGATTATATTTTATTGGACTTTCCTCCGTGCTGTTTTTAGCACCAGGTCTTTGTCCATAAATGATAAAAAATGTATTATAATTGATCTTGGTGGCATAGAGGCAGAAGAAGAGGGTAATGCTGAAATTCTATTTCCCAAAGCACAAGCCTTCATTAAGATTTAGAATTTCTGGTATCCATGAATTTAGAAGGGAGATGATGTCTTTTCCCTCTGTATTCTCAGGTAGACCAAAAATCCTGATATTTGATCTTCTCTCCCTATTCTCTAGGTCATCTACTTTGTTGGAGAGCCAGGTATTTTGTTTCATGGGAAAATCTGTTTGTGTCTCCTCTTCTTTAAGTCTTCCATCGATGTCAGATAAAGAAGTTTCAGTAGTTGTTAACTTAAACTGATGCTGCTGAAGCATTTCTTTAAAGACTTCTGTTTGTTTCTGAGAGTTCTTTTTTAGATTTTGTAGATTAACCTTGAAATCATCCATTTTTATAGATAGTTATTGTAATGTGGTAGTTACCATTTGGAGTTCCTTTTTTAGTGACAGTTCAGAGTGAGAGTTCTTCAGGTTACTCATCTCTTCAGCTGCTGTGTAAAGACTCCTGAGTATTTTGACAGGAAATTTCTTGTAAAAACCCACCAAAATTTGTAATTAGTTATTTTCGACTATTAACTAAATATTTATAAAGTTTTAACAGAAAAAATTAGTGAAATTTCCTGAATTTGATACTAGTTTATGGAGCTCTAAAAAACTGCTGCCTTCAGATAGCCATCTAAGCTCCGCCCCCTCTACAGTTTCTTCTTGTGAAGAAAAATGTGCTTGAATTAACTTCTGTTGTGCAGGTCACTGGTATGGTTTTAAGGAGGTTTGCTTGGCTGCATTCTTAGAACCTTCCAGATGATGGTAAAGTGATATTTTAAATTCTGCCTTGGATAGAGGTTTGGTGTTTGCCCATGTTCTGCAGAGGTGATCAAAAAGTGCAATGAAAGGGGCAAAGCTGATCCAGGGAATCTCTGAGATTTTCAGCCATCCGTTTCCAAACTGTCCAAGGGATTTTCTTTCTTCTCATCCAATTTCGGCACAAAAATGGACTGAACAGAATTCAGGTAAACAGTTGTTTAAGATGTGCCAAGGAGATTTCAAAAGGAAGTCTCAAATCTCCAAAACCAAGAACAGTCCAAATCTGAAAGACTATTCAGGAGACCTTGTGACCACCTCCCACCCTGGCCTTCTTTCTCTTCCAGATTGTCTGAATCTCCATTTTTCTGTTTGACAACTAATTGTTTCAGACAAATGGGTTCTGAAAATCATTAGTCCAGGTTACAGATGGCAGTGGGAGGAAAATCCTGCTGTCCAGGGGGAGTCATTCCTTATCCTGCAGATCAGACTTTTGTTTCCATGTGTTCATCACATGTCCCAAGAAGTGATTGAATGGATTCTTCTTTCCCAGATAGAGAAGGGGGTTTATACAAGGATGTACCTAGTGCCAAGGAAAGAAAATGCTTGGAGACCAATTCTGTATCTTTCTTTCCTAAACCTGTTTCTCTTCCTCCCCTTTCAATTTTCCTGGTAACAGTAGACTTAAAATATGCTTATCAAATTCCTAGTCATCCAGATTTCAGGCATTTCTTAAGGTCTTGTGAGTCTGGATGACATTACCAGTTCTGTGCCTTACCATTTGGATTATCCACTACACCAAGAGTGTTCACAAAGTATCTAGCTACAGTTATGGCTCATTGCAGGCTAGAGGGTATCCACATTTTTTAAATTTAGATGACTTGCTTATCTTCAGAGTGTTTTTCAAAATGTCAGGAATCTCTCTCTTGAGTGAGAGATCTCTTGCACAAGCTGGAATTCTAAGCGAACATTCAAAAGTCTTTCTTGACTACCTCACACAGTATTGTGTTCCTGGGATGTCAACTAGACACCTCAGTTCAGAAAGCTTTTCTTCCACAGGAAGAAGAAGATCTTTATTTAGATCTATTTGTCTATTTGTCACTATGAGAGAATATCTCAGGATTTTGGATCTCATGGCCTAAATGATTCTTATGATGTCTTTGACAAGACTGCACATGAAAAAGATGCAGTAGTATCTGAAATCTCTTCGTTCCCAGCATCAACACTTTTTTTTTTCTTTCAGATGCCAGTACTAGGGTTTGTCAGAGGAGAAATATCTTGATAGAGACAACAGATATCCCTAAATCAAGGTTTCCATTCTTCCTTCCTGCTCCAAAGCAGTCAGTCACCACAGACACTTCAGACTTTACTTGGGGAGCAGTTTCAGGAGAGATAGAAGAGGAGGAGGTGTGGGATACCATGGACAGACACAAGCACATAAATATCAATAAGATGCTAAGCCTGATCAAGGTACTTAATTCTGTGAACCATCTTTGGTCACTGGGAACTCTTCAGATGGTTAGACAATAACACAGTGATATGGTACATCAATAAGCAAAGGGAAACCAGGTTGTACTCCCTTTGCAGGCTAGCCATGCTAGCCTGGATTATAGCTTCACAGCACAATCTTACTCTACAGGCATCCTACACTCTTAGAGCAAAATTGTGTGGTAAACAAACTGAGCAGAACCAGGGCAGACTCTCACAAATGGAAACTAGATCCAGGGGTCTTCCAAAATTT
Source organism: Protopterus annectens (assembly GCF_019279795.1). Classification (NCBI taxonomy): domain Eukaryota; kingdom Metazoa; phylum Chordata; order Ceratodontiformes; family Protopteridae; genus Protopterus; species Protopterus annectens. The sequence goes on along the minus strand of NC_056746.1, from coordinate 1,189,512,216 downwards.
GATGTATCTAAGGGAATTTCCTCAAGTAGAACTACTTGCCTCCTCTCTGTTCATTCAACTGACAAAATTCTGTTTCAGGAATCCATGAAAGAAAACCTGGAAGACTGATACCTATTCTTTTCTTTGGACAGGAATGATACTATATGCCTTTCCACTGATATATGGGGTACTTCTCAAGATCTTCAGAGGGAATCCCTCATGGTCATTGTGGTGACTCACTTCTGGCCCATGCAGCTGTGGTTCTCTCTTCTTTTGAAAATGGCCATGGTCAGTTACCACAAGCTTGCTCACAGAATGTATCAACTCACACAAGAACAGGGGTTAGTGATACACCCCAACATCAGTCATCTTCAGTTGTTTTCCTGGATGATAGGGTCTTAATAGGCACCTGTTTTGGAGGGTATGCAGCAGGTACTGATGGGGCCAAAAAAGCTTACTAGAAAATCATAAGTAAGTGGAAACTGTTTTCTACTTTGTGGCAGCAACATAACCAGCATCCATTCAGGGCTAGTTGTTTTCTGGTTGTACAATATTTGTACGAGTTACTATCCTGTGACTTTTCTTATTCCTCTGTCAGGGTTAATTTATCAGCTATTTCAGCATTTCTGCCCATGGATCCTCTTCTTTCAAGGAAGTCACTTGTCAGAATTTTCTTGAAAGGAGTTTTGCATAAGAGGTCTTCAAGTAAACAGGTGGCCCCCTCCTTGGGATCTTAATTTTGTGTTAGAGAAGCTAACACTTGCTCCATTTGAACCAGCTAATCTTGCTGAGTTGAGGTTCTTAAACTGGAAAACAGTTTTATTGATTACTCTGATGTCTGCAAGAAGGGAATCTGAGTTGCAAGCTCTTATGGTGAGTCAGCCGTACCTCATTTTCTACAAGGACAGGTTTTCTTTGAATACTAATCCTTTTATGCCTAAAGTAGTATCTGAGTTTACTTTGACTATCCCTCTCCCCGATTTCCTTCTTATTCCTAAAAATGAGGAAGAAAGGATATTCTATACCTTAGATGTCCATGGACAGTTAAGTACTATCTTGACTGAAGTAAATCTTTCAGATCATCAGATCAACTGTTAGTTTCTTGTGAAGGTAAGAAGAAAGGACAACTGGTGTCAAAACAGACTATTTCCAAATGGTTGTCTGAGGTTATTATCTTTTGTTATACTCACCATGACAAATCTATTCCAGGCAGGGTCAATGCTCACTGTACAAGGATGTTGGCTGCTTCTATGGCATTTTGGAAAGGGTTTGATTCTATAAGTATACTAGAAGCTGCTTCTTGGTCCTCTGTACATACTTTTACAAAGCACTGAAAGCTAGATTCCTTTACTAGGTCTAGGTCATGTTTTGCTAGGACTATACACCATGGGGTGCTGGACCTTTTTCCTTCCACCTCCCAAATGTAGTTAGCTGTGGTAATCTACCCATATAGCTAAGGCTACTGCAGCAATAATTACTATGAAGAGCATAGAAGAACTGTGTAAGATGAACTTAGCATAACAGTAGATGTTCAAATGATCACTGCTGCAGTAGCTGCTCCCTCCCTCCATCACCCTAGTTTTTTTGGTGTGCGTTTCATGCAAGGGGGTGTGGACATTTATTTTTTATTATTCCTAGCCTTGTCCTATCAGACTCAGCCTCCCTCTTTCTGCTGGCAGGAAAGCTCAAGCTCTAAAGGGCAGCTTCTTGCCCAAATCTGTCTTTTAGTTAGCTCAACTTGACAGTTTAGGCATGTGGAAGGTGCCGTGAAGCTTTGGAAGCTGGCTGGCTGATGTATCTTAGGAAGAATACAACTCCTATAGCTAAGGCTACTGCAGCAGTGATCATTCAAACATCAACTGTTATGGTAAGTTCAACTTACACAACTGTACTTTTTTCTGCAGTCTGCAACAGATTTTATTATAAAGTGACCACAATGCAGCATAATCTGTTATTGAGAGAAACAAATCAATAAAATACACTTTCAAAAATCTCTCCAAAAAACACCTAAACTGGCTTGAATTACCCCACCAGCTTCTTTTCTCTCAGTTCCAGATCATCCATTCTATGCTATAGCAGCCTTCCTACTGCCCAGCACTATCCCTTATCCCCTCTCATCTCCCATTATTCTCACTCCAGACCTCTCCGAAGCTCTAATCAAGACCTACTACAAATCTACAAACCCAAGTCTAAATTTGGATGCAACATGTAGGGCTATCACTCCACTATTGCCTGGAATAGGCTCCCACTAGAAATCAGGACCCTTACACATCCTAAACAATTTAAGACAGCCACCAAAGAGCACTTTAAAAGTCACTGTTTCTGCCACTGCATTCTCCCTCCTTAAACATCCCCTACTTCCAATACCTTTATCTACATTCTGCCCTTAGCTCACTCCTCTCACTAGCTCTCTCTACTTTTCCTTGACTACTTTCTACTGTCTTCTAAAACCTATTTATCAAATTGCTTCAGAGAAACATTCTATTGTAATTGTCTTGCCTTCATGCAACTACATTATGATAAAACTGGGCTTTTGTAACCACTTACCTCAAAAACTCTATTCATCTTAATGACATATTTATTTTATACATCTTGAAATAACTTGATTTTTGACACTGTATAACATTATATTGCTACTTAATGTCTTGTAATAATCCTGTAACATTGCTGTTTAATGCTAATTTATAATGAAAATGGTATAATATGTTGGAGCTTTTCTCCCCGGGCCTCCACTGAAAAAGGGCTCTTCAGCTCAGTCGGACAAACCTGGTCAACAAATGTTAAATAAATAATAACTGGAAGGTAGTAAAAGTAAGATTAGAGCAGGCTAGGACTACTAAGCTAACTGCTCTTGTGTGCCATTTTGAGCCTAGCTAATTTCCCTTTTTGTGTCGAAGCAGTCTATCCCATTTGGTTATAGATTGGCCTTTCCCATCCAATGGTCAGTAATTATATGTTACCCCTAATGAAAATAACTGGGATCATACCATAGATAATTTGAGGGGACCCATGCATGGGATAAAGCATTTGAGAGATATATCTGTCCATTAGTAGTATGGAGACAGTCCTGTGGCAAATTTTCTGTTTACCATCCATAGATCTAAGTTGCGCTTGAAATTGGACTGGGATGAACTTTGTTTTATGTGGATGGGGAGTCCATAGTAGCAGTATCCTCTGCAAAATATATCTGTCCCCCCAAACTATTCTGTTGATGTTTCAAAAGAGGTATAGATACCCATTTCTGATGCCATTTGACTTGCTGATGCCATTTGACTTGCTGATGTGCAGTAAATCCATCAATAATGGGTTGGAGGATGGTATGACAGACCTAGGTCACCTCTTAGCAGTTTGTAGGATACAGAGTATAGTGGCAGTGGTTTGAGTAAGTCCATATAAGACATGTTGTTTAGGCCTTGTGTCCTTTTAGTAAGGTATCTCGGTGAGTGTTCCAGTTCTTGCATGTGTTTGGGCAAATGCATGCCGAAGGGGGCATTATGTTCAGTGATTAGCCTGATGAGGGCTGAATAAAGCCCTCTTAGTAAGGTGTATAGTACTCTGCAAACAATGTAATAATATAGATGAAAAACTAATGAAGTATTGTCTACTAGTGGATTGATTGATCTCTTTTAGTTAGAAAATTATGGACATGTGAATCACATGCATTGTGGATTTGTCTAGAATACCAGTTACAGAAAAAAAGAAAAGAAAGAGAAAACCATAGGAATGTAAAGTGTTTTACCAGCTTTGAAATATGGTAAAAACACTCAGCAGTGTTGAACAGATAGTAGCATACTCCTTTCTGAACAAATCCAAAAATGGGAAGACAAAGGAGCAAATCAGGGACAGTTTTTAAATATGTATCTAATTCCCTACAAAAGTTAATTGAACAAGGTTTTACATCAACTTGCATTTTATGAACAGTAGGAAGCATGAAACTGGTATTAATGACTTACTGCATTTCTCAGTGATTTACCAGAAATTCAAAACCTTTACAAGAGACAGGACAAACCTATGAGGCAAAATCAGGGACAGCTGAGAGGTTTTGGACAGACGGCAAAACAAAGTGCTCCTCTGTGGAATTATCAAATTTAAAAGATATGTTACACACACTCCATCACACTGTAGTTAGTTGTCTACTATGGAATGATAAATTTATTGCATCTTCATTTTCACAGATGCACAAATTATTCCAAATGTTTTCCTTTCAGCACTAATTCCTTGCGGTATAACATACAAATGCACTATAGCTCTGTCATTGAGATGATTCACACACAGATGGCTTTCTCCCTAAAACCCATTGGCAGACCATAATTACATCTGTTTTTTTTTTCTTTATCCTGTATGTTACAGTATACACCTTACTAAGAAATGTATCCTGTTCCATCTTACTTTTGTTAGCTTTCACTTAAATATAGGTGTATTTATTGTCTGAGTGACTAGTGCATTCTGATTTGCTGTAGAATACAGAAAACATGCCAACCCACTAGAGAACTGTTTCCCCCCCTCTAATACATCATAAGAACTCTGGTCTGGATGACATGGAATCAAAGTAATTGGACAGTTACTCAGCACACAGTAAAAAATGATAGTTTAGTAAACTTAATAGGTCCACTGAGGTAACTAAAGTAAATACTACACATTTTAGAATAAAAGCTCACTTTACAAGATGAGTACATAATTATAACAAAAAAAAAAACTATGCACTTGATCTTAACATTTTCCTCACTGTGTTGTAAAATACGAAGAAGTTATAAAATATTGTTAAACTTCCTGCTTATCTTCTATACAGTTAGCCTTAACATCACCGTTCAGAGCTAAAAGGAAATAAAATCCTAAAACTTAATTTTATTTAAATATAGATAATCTTTCAAGAAGTCATAAATAGAAGAGCTTCCTATGCATGTGGGTACATTTTTAATTTGTTTAACATTTGTTTGCCAGGAAAGTCTGACTTAGAATGAAGCCAATTTTCAGATGAAACTCTGGGGAGAAACACTTCAGATGCATGTCTTTGAAACATGGGAGGAAACCGGAGCACCCCGGAGGAAACCCATACAAATGTAGGGAAGACATGCAGACCCCACGCAGAAGGCAGTCCAGCTGAGAATCGAACCGGAGAATCTCTTGCTGTGAGGCGACAATGCTACTGCTGCACCACTGCACCATTTTTTTTTAATATTTGTTATGTGATATTGGTATTAGATCATTGCAATAATTTCAAACAGAATTGGCCTTTAGTTTAGAATGTTGTAAAATTTGAAAAAAACTTTTGAAATTCTGAGGACTACACTTGTGAAGAATAGTGGAATTGAACATGCAAAAGAGGAGAAATTTATACCAAGTCCTACAAAGTCTAGTTTTGTGGTATCTTGAGTATTTCAGTTACTCCAAGTTCAGTAATTTCTTACTTAATTAACTAACACTTTGTTGTCTGGATTATTCCCACTAAGCCAACAATGTCTTTTCAGAGGGAAACCCGAAATGGTATTCCTTCTATCTAGGGGAAATTTGGCCAGGAGCCTGGGAGATGTCCCATACTCTTGCTAACCATTGGGTGGCACCAGTGGACTTCTCCTGAGGCATGAAGTCACTGTGATGATGAATAGCAACAGTTATGTTGCAGAGAGCATGAAGGATTTTGGAATGGAAAAAAAGAACTGTTTCTTTTGAACAGGATGATGCAGAGGTCATGTTTGGGGCTTCAGAAGGTTTGGGTGCTCCAGTCTTAATGTCGATAATGAGGAATAATAAGGAACTCTAACCAGGAGAATGTAAAGTGATGCAATGGAGTGTAGAAGTGAAAAGGTTATTTGGAGAAGAAGAAAGTGCATACCCACAGGGCTGTGCACAACAGTGAATACCAAAACCCACAAGGTTAAGCATACGTATTTGATTGTGGCAGCTTCTTATAAGTAGTGAATGTATTTGTGCAGAATATCTCTTGTAACTTATTCTGAAAATTTATCTAGACTGTACAAGAATTTGTTGTGCATATACAAAACATTATGAGAGTGTATTGTATTGTTGCAGCTGAACATAATTATATCCATGTTACTAAGGTTAGAATCCCTCATACTTTAATCTGGGAAAAAGAGGAGATGAATAAGAAAATAATATTTCAAAAGAAAATATAATGCTGGAGAAATTTGTTTTAAATGGAAAAGACATGTCTAAACTGCTGAAACGCATTCTGGAAAGATGAAACTTGTGGCAGTTGAATTTAATTGAGTTAGATATGCAAGTACTATGCTTGAGTTAAGAAATTAGACAAGTATTTTTCTTTCCAAGACATGGTTTCTTGCTTTTCTAATGTATCAAAAGCATTTTTATAAAAGTAATAACGTGCCAGAATTATACAGTGCAGTAAAATCATGTAATTTTCTTTTCAATTTATGATCACTATAGCTGCCTTTTGCAGTTATAGCAATTTTCAGATGCCTAACGTGATTGTCATTTGTAATTAGTTATTTTCTTGTCCACACCAAGCTGTTATATAGGGCCATTTTAAGCCTAGCCAAATTCCCTTTTCGTACTTAAATTAACTCCCATTTGTTTAGAGACTGGCCTTACCCATCCCATAGTCAGTAGTTATATATAACCCCTTGAAAAATTATATACACATCTTCTGTTGGTTTCTTGCTGTTACTTGCCTTGGTACATAATGCATACTGCATTATTTAACTCTTAGTATAACCAACTACTTTAACACTGTATTGTACTAAGTACAATAAATACACTGAGACAAACTGCTTCAGTTAGTACGACTTTACTGTTACATTTTACTTTTGGATCTACAAGCAAGCAATACAGATGCTGTCAGCCCTGTATGGCAAATTCCCAAAGCTTGTTTATACACACTCATATTTATACCAAAAGTCTGATATTTTTTCTCAGTCTGATGTATTACAATCTTCCTTTGTATAACACTTTTCTTTGTTCTTCTAATTTATGATTTGTACTTGATTCTTTTTCAAGTTCGGTGGTCCAGGAAAACTTGCATTATCTGAAACATGGTGTTCCAGCACTATCTGAAACTTGATGTTCTTATTTTGCTGACAGGCCTTTTTTCAAAATGTTAAGCTCTTCCGGTGACAAACTTTAGGCCCACCCTCATTGAATTTTCCAGTACCGACCAGAGAGAGGTCAGCGAGCAGGGAAGGCAGGGGCCAGTACAATGGAACTCAGAGGATGGAGCAATACCAGAACCAAAAGGAAACAGGGAGGCTCTGTGAGTCCCTCTACAATAAAGAAAGCTTTTTTAACAAAAAGAACTATTAGTTAATTTGTCTACATACAATTTGTCACAGGAAGAGCTTAACATTTTGAAAAAAGGCCTGTCGTTTATTCCTACAGCGGACACTAATATTACTGAAATAGTATTTGATATTAAAATGTTTACACGCAACATTATGTTAAAAACTATGTTTGATGGAAACAAAGATGATGCTAATTTTATGTTTAGAAAACCTAGTTTATATGTTCCTAAACAAAATTCTTTAGTAAATGCATTTGAACAACTTTGCATTGATGATGCATATAAGCTGTACTATTCACAGAATGTTGGAGGACAGAAAAACAAGCAATATAATTTGAACAAACATGAATATGAAGCTATGATTGATTAGATTGCAAAATAATTGTAACATTATGATATGACCAGCTGACAAAGGGGGCCAGGTTGTAGTGATGGACAAGACTAGCTTATGACAATGCTATGTTTGACATGTTGAAAGATCAAAGTTTTTATCGGGTTATTACACCCATACAAATGAAGAATAAGATAGATAAGGTACAATAATTTGAATGAAGTTGTATTGAATAATATTATTGATGAGAATTTATACAGGTATTTTTTAATGCCCAACCCCATGATTCCCATAATACAGGGGTCACCTCAAGTACATAAAAGCCTGTGAAGTCCCCCCATGAGGCCAATTGTGGCTGGACAAAACTGGTGCACTGAACCGGTATTGATATATTTAGAGAAGCATCTTCGTCCACTGATTAGTGAGACTGAACATATATTGAAGGACACAGAACATTTTGTCAGGGACCTATATGATTTTTCGAAGAAGGTAATGGTACCTGGAAATTGCATTTTAACTACACTAGATGTAGTGTCAATGTTTACAGTAATACCGAATGAAGTAGGAATTAGTAGTGTCAGTAGAATGATGGAGAAAAACTCAAATTTTATGTTGTTGAAAATACAACAAATGCAAGTACTTCTAAAGTTAGATGTTCATCGTGTTACACTGCTGCAGTCATCACACTTGGGTTATCCTGCCATCAGGCGGTCCTGCAGTTGGCCAGAGTTCCAAAGTCTTGGTCCGGCGTCGGTTGCTGTCGCTTCTTCCCTGACGTCGGTGCGCCAGGGGTATATAAGATGCATCCGACGCCATTTTCTTCGGTCTTTCTTGCCGCGCGTTGCCCGAAGCAGAAGCAGTTCGCAAGTGTCGATCGGCCGACTCCTGAGATTTTCAAAGTTGAATTTCAGATCCGAAGTCTTCAGTAAAGCTAAGTACCCCGTTGGGGAAACTTTTTTCTTGCCTCAGACCGATGTCAGAAAAGGTTCATATTTGTATTTCTTATGGGAAGCAAATACCTCATAAGGACTTCCACTCTTACTGTATTCCATGCCTAGGCCCTGATCACGACGTCACTAGTTGTCGGTTTTGTGCTAGATTTAACAAACGCACTATAAAAAGATGTTTTGATTTTGCTTTGCATTACTTTGGCCGAAGGTTCAATTATACTATGCCGTCGGATCAACCGACGACCGCAATTCCGAAAAAAGACAAAGATAAAGACAGGCATCCGAGGTCCAAAACCGACGACGAAACCTCTTGTAGGCCAGTCGCCAGTTCGCCGGTTCTCAGTGAGGCGCTTTCGCAGCCCCTGACACCCGCTACCTCAGAGCCACAGGCTGCCTCCGACTCCCACATGGAGCCAACTAGGCCTCTGGAAACTCAAGGTATTGGGCCTATGGAAACTAATCCCTCAGATGGGTCCAGAGCCGCTGAGCAGGCACCGGTTTCTGAGGGTGTTTTCAGACCTTCACAACTTACCATTAAATCAACAGCCAAAACAAAGGTACCATTAAAGACAAATAAACAAGTACAGCATTCTCCTGGACAGTCCTCCATGCCTAAGAAACAGATGCTTAAAATGGCCGAAGACCTCATTACTCTCATCCCCTCCTGAGAAAAGGCCTAGGCAGGATACAGACTATGATTCCTCTGATCAGGTTTCCATTTCCTCTGATTCCTCTTCAGACCAGGGATACTCTTTACCCCCCTATGAGGACTCTGATGCTGAGGAATCTATCCCTTCAGCCTCTCCTCCTGAGGATTACTCTTTTGGGGAAACTTTACATACCCTGAGGGAACATTTCCATTGGGAAAGTTAGGATTACTCAGAATCCAAGAAAAGGCTCAGGGATTTCCTCTTATTGCCTCAGCACAGGCCCCTGGCTATTCCGCCTGTATTAGACATTGTGGATGATGTGTTCTCTGAATCCAGCTTATCTCCTGACTCTTTGACCCCTGCTCCAGCCAAGCCAGATAGGTATTATAGAGTCCCTGACTCTCACAAGTTTCTATTCAAAAACCCTTCTGCTGATCCAGAAACTATTTCCCAGGGTCTGAAAGGGGTTAAGGCTTCCATTGCAAAAAATCCAGTACCCTCTGACAGAGATTCCAGAGCTTTGGATAGATGGGGGAAGAAAGTATACACATCTGCAACTTTAGCAGTAAGAGCTTTAAATTGCCAGTTTCACATGCTTAAGTACCAACAATATTTAATGGCTCAGTTAAAACAGAAAATGCTTGCTAGCTCAGAAGCTCCTGATTGTAAAGAAATGCAGGATTTATTGCATGCAGCTGAACAGGTGGGAAAACATACTCTGCAATGTGGTTTTGATTCTTTAGAGGCCTTTTGTAGAGAAGCAGTTACAGGTTCTGTTATTCGAAGACATGCTTGGTTAAAAGAACAGAGTTTACCCAAACATGTTAAGGCAAAGTTATTGGATGCTCCTTTACAACATGATACCTTGTTTGGTGTTAAGGCAGAAGAGATGTTAAAGAAAATGGAGGATAAAGCTAAATCTATGCAAACAGTCAAGGATTTCTTACAGGTACAGCCACCTCGGTTTAGCAGAAATTGGCCAACAAAAAATTGGTCCTTTCCAGTGTCAGACAGGCCACAGAGAGGCAGATACAGACACCCTAGAGGCAGATCTCAACCCCAAGGCTCAAACAGACAACGACAGTGGGGCACCTCAACCCCAAAAGGAGGTGAGGACAAGTCTCAACCTTACAGGAAACAGTCACAATGACTTTCCCTTGCGTACGCCAAGCACGTCCCTTCTGGATGCCCCCTTGGGGGAAAAACTAGCACTTTTTTCTCAAAACTGGCAAACAATCACCCAAGACAAATGGGTCCTGAATATTGTGTCTCAAGGTTACAGATTCCACTTCCATACTTTACCAAAGCTAAAAGGAATGCCGGACCTGCCACAAAATCAATGGGCAGAGGCACAAAAACAAATTTCAGCCCTCATGGACATGAGAGCTATACAAAAAGTACCACAACAGGAACAAGGGCAAGGATTTTACTCAAGACTCTTCCTGGTCCCCAGAAAGGACAAAGCCTGGAGGCCTATACTGGACCTTTCAATTCTGAATACTTACCTGGATATTCCGAAATTCAAAATGTTGACATTACAGCAGCTTCTACTCATGCTGGGCAAGAAAGCTTGGCTTGTTACTCTGGACCTCAAAGAGGCATACCTGCATGTCCCTATCAGACAAAATTGCAGAAGATACCTCCGATTCAAAGCTGGTACAATGCACTACCAATTCTCTGCACTGCCCTTTGGCTTATCTACTGTGCCCAGGGTCTTCACAAAGTGCCTGGCACCAGTAATTGCATTTTGCAGACAAAAAATAATTCAAATATATCCATACCTGGACGACTGCCTCATTCAAGCAGAGACAAAGGAGATTCTTCTACAGCATCTGGCATTTGTGAAAAGGTTGCTAATTTCTCTAGGGTACACAGTAAATGAAAAGAAGTCAAAACTAGTGCCCTCACAACAGATTACATTCCTGGGTGCCAGCTTAAATACAACGGCCCAGATGGCTTACCTCACGCCAGACAAACAAGTGCAACTAACTCAATATTTTCAACTACTGGCAAAAACTTCCCATCTCCCTGCAAGAAAAATTCTGCAGGCCCTGGGATTCATGGCATCCTGCATACTACTAATACCATATGCCAGACTGCATATGAGGAAATTACAATGGTACCTAAAAAGTGTTTGGACTCAACATTCTCACAGAAGCAGTAATTACAATAATTCCCTGCCTACAACAGGAGTTTCGATGGTGGGCACAGGCATGTCACCTAAACAAGGGTCAGCCTTTCACCCAACCCACAGCCAGGCAAACTCTAACAACAGATGCTTCGGATTACTCCTGGGGAGCACACATGGCAGGAACATGCATTCAGGGCAAGTGGACCACAGACCAGATGCATCTTCACATCAATCAAAAAGAGATGTTGGCTGTTCAAAATGCCCTAACAGCTTTCAAGGACCCTCCACACCCAGGACAACTATTACTAAAGACAAACAACACCACAGTAATGTGGTTCATAAACACGGGGGCACTCACTCTTATCCCCTATGCAGGCAAGCCATGACCTTGTGGAACACAGCTCTAACATACCAAGTTCACCTGCAAGCACAATTCCTGCCAGGAAATAAAAATACTCTGGCAGACGCTAGCAGAAATATCATGGACCCTCACGAATGGAAATTGAACCCACAAATCTTCAGCATGATAACACAAAAATGGGGATGCCCAAACATAGATCTTTTTGCCTCCCCTCTGAATTGCCAACTACAAAAATTCTGCACAAGGACTTATCACAAACAAACATGGAAAGTGGATGCTCTTCTGTTCAGCTGGAAAAACCTAAAAGTCTATGCCTTCCCACCACTGCCTCTCCTTTCAAAGGTATTCCTAAAAGCCAGACAAGAAAAACCACAGATGATCCTGATTGCTCCAGACTGGCCACGCCAGCACTGGTACCCTATCTTAAGGAACTTGGCTCAGGGCCCAACATGGATTTTGCCCCAAATTCCACACCTTCTGACACAACAAAACAATCAGATCCTGCACGGTCAGCTCAAAACCCTAAACCTGGCAGATACTTTAGTCAAACAAGCAACACCTCTCTCTAAAGCTGTTATGGATGTCATTTTGGGGGCCAGGAGGCCTGTTACCAGGAAAGCTTACTCAGAAAAAATGGAAGAGATTCTGCGCCTGGAACCAGGCTCACAGCCTTGACCCTCTTGTTCCAAACATTCCTTAGATTTTACAATACTTAACTGAGATGCTGGACAGAGGCCTATCCTTTTCATCAATTAAGATTCACGCCTCTGCCATTTCTGCACATTACAACACAAATCCTCCTTTATTCTCTCATCCCTTGCTAAAGCAGTACCTCAGAGGGGCTAAAAACATAAGACTGCCCCGAAGAGCACCAACACCAACTTGGGACCTCAATTTCATTTTGGAAAAACTGACCCTACCACCTTTTGAGCCAGCCAATACAGCCGATCTAAAATTTTTATCATGGAAAACAGCTCTGCTCCTGGCAGTAACTTCAGCACGAAGAGTCTCATAGCTACAGGCATTAATGGCAGTGGAACCTTTTATAATTTTTCATCAGGATAGATTATCTTTAAGGACAAAACCCTACCTTCATGCCAAAGGTGGTATCTAGTGTGGCTCTTAACCAAACCATCCATTTGCCTACTTTTTATCCAAACCCCCAAAATAAAGGGGAGAAACTTTTGAATTCTTTGGACATGCACAGGCAGCTATGCTTCTACTTGGACAAAACAAAAGCTTTCAGGAAAACTGATAAACTGTTTGTAGCATATGCTGCAGGATCACAAGGCAATGCTATCTCAAAGCAGACTATATCCAAATGAATAGGACACTGTATTCGGTACTGCTACACACAGCATGGAAAATCAGTCCCTAATAACATTAGGCCTCATTCCACCAGGGCAACAGCCACTTCAGCAGCCTTTCTCAGAGGAGTACCTACCTAGGAAATTTTGGGGGCTGCAACTTGGAGTTCAGTGCACACCTTCACCAAGCATTACCACCTGCCTCTTTACTCTAAATCCAGAGCAGGATTTGCCGCTGCAGTTCTGCAGGGCCTCTTAGCCAATCCTAACTCTTTATAGACCAGCCACACAAACCTAGCTTTGGGATTCAACCCAAGTGTGATGACTGCAGCAGTATAACACGATGAACATAGTACAGATGTTCATCGTGTTACCCTGCTGCAGTCATCACATTTGGGTTATCTTGTTGTCAGGCGGTCCTGCAGTCAGCCTGAATTCCAAAGTCCTGGTCCGGCGTCGGTTGCTGTCACTTCTTCCCTGACGTTAGTGCGCCAGGGGTATATATAATGCATCCAACGCCATTTTCTCCAGTCTTTCTTGCCGCACGGTGCCCGAAGCAGAAGCAGTTCGCAAGTGCCGGTCGGCCGACTCCTGAGATTTTCAAAGTCGAATTTCGGATCCGAAGTCTTCAATAAAGCTAAGTACCCCATTGGGGAAACTTTTCTTGCCTCAGACCGATGTCAGAAAAAGTTAACAATTGTATTTCTTGTGGTAAGCAAATACCTCATAAGGATTTTCATTCTTACTGTATACCTTGCCTAGGCCCAGACCACAACGTCACTGGTTGTCGCTTTTGTGCTAGGTTCAATAAGCGCACTATAAAATGACGCTTTGATTTCGCACGACACTACTTCGGTAGAAAATTTAACTACACAATGCCGTCGAAGCAACCGACTACCGGCGTGCACAAAAAACGCAAGGATAAGGACAGGCAGCCTAGACCCAAGCCAGACTCTGAGGCCTCGGCTGGGCCGGTCTCTGGTTCACCGGTTTTCAGTGAGGCTCCTACGCAGCCCCTGACTACTGCAGATTTGGAACCCGAGACCGCTTCGGAGCCTTTGGTGGAGAGTGCTAGGCCGATGCAGCCATTATGTTTAGCCCCTACCGACAACACTGCAGAAAGAGATGTCGGTGCTGCAGAAACACCTTCGGTTTCTGAAGACATCTTCAGACCGACGACGCTCACCATAAAAACGTATCCTAAGCTTAAGACTCCTATTAAACCAAAAAAGACTGCACTTCAGTCTCCAGTTCAAGGCCCCATGCCTAAGAAACAGATGCTTAAAATGGCGGAAGATTTGATCTCTTTAATCAGGGGTTCCCAACCCCTCCTCTGATCAAGTTTCTATTTCCTCAAGCTCCTATGAGGACCAAGATTACTCTTTTCCCCCTTATGAAGATTCTGATGCTGAGGATTCCATTCCCTCAGCTTCTCCCCCTGAAGACTACTCCTTTGGGGAAACTTTACACACCATGAGGGAATATTTTCACTGGGAAGGTCAGGACTACTCTGACTCAAAGAATTACTCCCCCAGCACAGACCTCTTGCCATCCCCCCAGTTTTAGACATTGTGGATGATGTTTACTTAGAATCCAGTTTGAATCCAGATTCTCTGCCTCCTGCTCCAGCCAAACCAGACAGATATTATAGAGTGCCTGACTCCCACAAATTCCTTTATAAAAGCCCTGTTGCTGATCCAGAGACTATCTCCCAGGGTCCCAAAGGTGCTAAGGCTTCTATGGCAAAAAATCCTGTACCCTCTGAAAGGGACTCCAGAGCACTAGACAGGTGGGGAAAAAAGGTTTACACCTCAGCCACTCTAGCTATGAGAGCACTAAATTGTCAATTTCACATGCTAAAATATCAGCAATTTCTAATGTCTCAGTTAAGACAAAAAATGAGCACACTCCCTCAACAGTCTGAATTGAAAGAAATGCAGGATCTGTTGCATGCAACTGAACAGGTGGGCAAACATACTTTGCAATGTGGTTTTGATTCTTTAGAGGCTTCCTGCAGAGCAGCTGTCACTGGGTCGGTTATACGTAGGCATGCTTGGTTAAAGGAACAAACTATGCTTGTTAAAGCAAAGCTTTTAGATGCTGCCTTACAGCAGGATGTCCTATTTGGAGTTAAAGCAGAAGAAGTCTTAAAGAAAATGGAGGATAAGGCAAAATCTATGCAGACAGTCAAAGATTTTCTACAGGTACAGCCCCCTCGCTTCAGCAGAAATTGGCCAACAAAAAATTGGTCCTTTCCAGCTACTGACAGACCACAGAGGGGTAAATACAGACGCCCAAGAGGCAGAGGGCAACCACAAGCCCAATACAAACCTCGACAATGGGGCACTGCAACACAGAAGGGAGAAGAAGACAGGCCCCAAACTTCTAGAAGGCAAACTCAATGACTTGCACCTCATATGCCCAAGGAACACTCTCTTGGCAGCTCCCTTGGGAGGAAAACTAGCATTTTTTTCAGACAACTGGCGCATCGTCACAAAGGACAAATGGGTCCTAGACATAATTTCACGAGGGTACAGATTCCATTTCCACACCTTGCCAACGAAAAGAGGAATGCCAAACCTGCCACAAAATCAATGGGCAGAGGCACAAAAACAAATTACAGCTCTCATGGACATGAGAACCATTCAACTGGTACCTACACGGGAGCAAGGCCAAGGATTTTACTCAAGACTCTTTCTAGTGCCCAGAAAGGACAATGCCTGGAGACCAATTCTGGACCTTTCAATTCTAAACACCTTCTTACAAGAACCCAAATTCAAGATGCTAAAACTACAGCAGCTTCTTCCCATGTTGGGCAAGAAAGCATGGCTAGTAACGTTGGACCTCAAGGAGGTCCCTATCAGATAAAGTTGCAGAAGATACCTCCGTTTCATTGCAGATTCAACCCATTACCAATTCTCTGCACTGCCCTTTGGCTTATCCACTGCGCCTAGGGTCTTCACAAAATGCCTGGCACCAGTAATTGCATACTGCAGACAAAGAGGAATTCAAATATGCCCATACCTGGACGACTGCCTCATCCAAGCAGAAAGCAAGGACATCCTCTTACAACATCTGGCTTTTGTAAAACATCTTCTAAGTTGCCTGGGGTACACAGTAAACGAAAAGAAATCAAAACTAGTACCCTCACAAATTATGACATTCCTGGGTGCCAGCTTGAATACAACGGCCCAGAAGGCTTATCTGACGCCAGACAAACAACTACAACTGACTCAATATTTCAAAACAATGTCAACAAAGACCCAACTCCCTGCAAGAAAAATTCTGCAGGCCTTGGGCTTTATGGCATCTTGCATACTAACTAATACCATTTGCAAAGCTGCATATGAGGAAATTACAGTGGTACCTAAAAAGCGTATGGTCTCAACACAGCCACAGCTTGGACACAATGATACCTCTCATTCCCTGCCTTCAACAAGAGTTTCTATGGTGGTCACAGGCATGTCACCTCAACAAGGGTCAGCCTTTCACCTTGCCCCCAGCCAGGCAAACTATGATAACAGATGCATTGGACTACGCCTGGGGGCACACATGGCAGGACAGTGTGTTCAAGGCATATGGTCTGCAGATCAAAGGAATCTGCACATCAATCAAAAAGAGATGCTAGCTGTACAGAATGCTCTGACAGCCTTCAAGAACCTATTACATCTGGACAACCTGCAATAAGAACAGACAACACCACAGTAATGTGGTACATAAACAAATAAGGGGGTACACACTCCTACCCTCTATGCAGGCAAGCAATGACCTTGTGGAACACAGCACTGGCTTACCAAGTTCAGTTACAAGCTCAATTCCTGCAAGGAAAAAAGAACACATTGGCAAACGACCTCAGCAGAAACATCATGGATCCCCACGAGTGGAAACTGGATCCACAAGTATTTTTAATGATAACTCAAAAATGGGGCCTCCCAGACATAGACCTGTTTGCCAACCCCCAAAACTATCAGCTAACAAAATTTTGTACAAGGACACTTCACCATCAAGCTTGGAAAGTGGACGCACTCTCATTCAGTTGGAAAAACCTGACAGTATATGCCTTCCCTCCATTGCCTCTTCTCACAAAGGTGCTTCTGAAAGCCAGAAAGGAGAGACCACGACTGATAACTCATAGCCCCAGACTGGCCACGCCAGCACTGGTACCCACTATTAAGGATTATGGCCCAGGGCCCACCTTGGATTTTACCACAAATTGCCCATTTGCTCACACAGCAAAACAATCAGATTCTACACAGCCAGCTCAAAACCTTAAATTTGGCTGCATGACAAATCACCTAAGCATCCAGCCAGCTCCTCTTCCTCAAGCAGTTATGGATGTTATTCTGGAAGCTAGGAGGCCCAGCACCAGGAAGGCCTACTCGGACAAATGGAAAAGGTTTTGCGCCTGGAACCAAGCTAAAGGCCAAAATACCCTTCAGCCTCACATATCCCAGATTCTACAGTATTTAACTGAGATGTTGCACAAAGGACTTTCTTTTTTTTCCATTAAAATCCACGCATCAGCTATTTCAGCCCACTACAACATGGATCCACCCTTATTTTCACATCCAATTCTAAGGCAGTTCCTCAGAGGGGCAAAAAACATTAGGCCCCCCCAGGAGAGCACCTACACCAACATAGGACCTCAATTTTGTTCCGGAAAAACTTACGCTACCTCCCTTTGAACCAGCTTTCTCTGCTGACCTAAAGTTTCTATCATGGAAGACTGCCCTGCTGCTAGCAATAACTTCAGCCAGAAGAGTCTCAGAGCTTCAGGCACTAATAGCAGTGGAACCTTTCCTCATTTTCCATCAAGACAGAGTTTCTCTACGAACTAATCCTTCCTTCATGCCTAAGGTGGTATCTAGTGTGGCTTTAAATCAAACCATCCACTTACCCACCTTCTTTCCAAATCCACAGAACAAAGGAGAAAGACTCCTGCATTCCTTGGACATTCACAGGCAACTTTGTTACTACTTGGATAAAACTAAGGTTTTCAGACAATCTGACCAGCTCTTTGTATCCTATGCTACAGCTTCGCAAGGGAAGGCTATATCAAAACAAACCATTTCCAAATGGATAGGACATTGCATTCGCTTTTGCTATACCCATCATGGAAAACCAGTTCCTGCTACCATAAGGCCCCACTCTACCAGGGCAACAGCTACATCTACAGCCTTCCTCAGGGGGGTCCCAACCAAGGAGAGTTTGGAAGCTGCAACTTGTTCAGTACACACCTTCACCAAACACTACCACTTTACTCTAAGACTAGAGCTGGCTTCGCCACTGCAGTTCTGCAGGACCTTCTAGCCCCCTCTAACCCTCTTTGACTCCTCCTCCCATCCTTAGCTTTGGGATTCTACCCAAGTGTGATGACTGCAGCAGGGTAACACGATGAACATAGTACAGTTTTGTACCTACCATAAATGTAGATGTTCGAGTGTACACCCTGCTGCAGTCCAGGTTACCCTCCCTCCATCCCCTCTGATCTACTGGCTAAATCTTTACAATACCTTACTGATGTATTTGCTTATAGCTGGAGGGATGTTGTGTTTGTGCTAAATTTCTTATATTGGTACTAATTACTGACCACCTTTTTGGGGGCACCTGACATCTGGGGCAAGAAAAACTGAAGAAAATGCCGTCGGATGCATTATATATACCCCTGGCACACTGACGTCAGGGAAGAAGCGACAGCAACCGACGCCTGACCAAGACTTTGGAATTCAGGCCGACTGCGGGACCGCCTGACAACAAGATAACCCAAGTGTGATGACTGCAGCAGGGTGTACACTCGAACATCTACATTTATGGTAGGTACAAAACTGTACTTTTTGTACCTACCATAAATGTAGATGTTCGAGTGTTCACACTGCTGCAGTCCAGGTTACTCTCCCTCCATCCCCTCTGAACTAGCTGGACTTATCTATACCCTTCTATCCTATACAACCTTTGGGGTGTATTTACTGGTAACTGAAGGTATTGTTTTTATTTTATATGTGTATTTTTGATTAGCAATATGTATTGCCTACCCACTTTGGGGCACCTGACATCTGGGGCAAGAGAAACTGAAGAAAATGGCGTTGGATGCATCTTATATACCCCTGGCGCACTGACGTCAGGGAAGAAGCGACAGCAACCGACGCCGGACCAAGACTTTGGAACTCTGGCTGACTGCGGGACCGCCTGACAGCAGGATAACCCAAGTGTGATGACTGCAGCAGTGTGAACACTCGAACATCTACATTTATGGTAGGTACAAAACTGTACTTTTTGGAGAATAATATATTCATGTTCAGGAAGAACATTTACTTGGCAGTGCAGTGGTGTTGCGATGGGAACATCTTGCGCCAACAGTTATGCCAATGCAGTGTTGGCCGAATGGGAGGTAAAGAATTTACTTAAAGGTCCTTTTCAGAACAACATTTTATTTTTTAGGAGGTTTGTGGATGACCTCTTTATTTTATGGGATGGGACAGTAGATGCATTAATGGCTTTTGTTGAGTTCATAAATCAAACTACACAGTTTCTTATATTCACATTAAACTGGTCTGTCAGCGAAGTGAATTTTTTGGATGTTACTATTTTTAAAGGAGAGAATGATCAACTTAGTATTAAGTTATATAGGAAGGGCTGTCATGTTAATAATTTATTGAGTAGTGAAAGCATGCATCCTAAATTTATATTTAGGAACGTGATACAAAACCAGTGCTGCAGAGCATCTAGATTGAATGCCAATGAAAATGATTTTACACAGCAAGCAGATAAGACAGTAGTTGAACTAATGGAAAGGGGTTATGACTGTCAAGCTGTACAGCAAAATAGGGTGCAAATAATGAGGCTGAGACAGACGAGAGCTAAGCCTTACTTTTCAGGTGTAGATGAGAATCCTACCCCTGTTGTAAGAAACAGACATCCATCTAATAAACTTAATGTATGTCTTAGTTATTCTAGGAACAGAAGACCAATACATGGAAATTGTTAATAAGCATTGGAGTGTATTGACAACTGATACACAAATGAGTAGGTACATAAATTTGAAACCACAATTCTCCTTTAAGAATAAAAAAAGCTTAAAGAGAAGGCTTTGTAACCCAAGAGACTTTGTAACATCTTTAGACAATATAGGGACTAGACCTTGTGGGAAATGCCAGGTGTGCATATACATGGCAAAATATATGTTAGTTTTTAGACATCCGGACACATGGGAATTGTTTAATATCAGGTCCAGTGCAACACGTGATAGTTCGCATGTAGTGTACCTTGCTGTGTGCCAAGTATGTAATAAATTCTATGTTGGCAAAATGGACAGACAGCTTAAGGACAGGGTGAAAGAGCATTTGTACCATATTAGGAAAATGAGTACATTTAATGCACTAGCAAAACATGTTAAACAAACTACAGAATAGCATTCATTTAAATTTGTAGTTTTGGGGAAATGTCTAGAGAATCCAAGAGGAGGTGACATTAGATGTAGAACTGAAGAACTGGAGGCAGAATGGATTGTGAGATTGAGAGCAGATAAGGGACATGGTCTTAATGACCATGTACCCTTAAGACCTATACTCTGAAAAAGGCCATTACGTAGATGAAAGGGATGCTGTGGTTTTAATGTAGTTTTTACCTTTAAGAGTCTGGTTAATCATGTGACTGGATTTAAATGGTATAAGAATGGTGTTACTTAGATTGTACTCGTACACCTGAAGAAGCATCATTGTGAAAGCGCTTGTGTTTGTTCTTTTATTAAAATGCTGAAAAACCTAGAGCTTTGCCTTTGTTTGTTTTCTGCAATTGCAGTCTTGTTTTGAAAAAAAAAAAACACGTCACAAATGTCAAGCTTTGGCTTGTTACTCTATTTACATAAACCATTTACTATATACTGTACAGAATACACTTGCTTGTACAGATTGTTTTTGCATTTGTACATACATGGCTGTAATGTACACTCAGTCCAGCCTGATAATTACATTACTTGAAACATTAAAATGTATTTTTGGTATTAACACTTTGTACCTTTATTTTAGTACCTTTTGCAGTACTGTTTACACAGTTAGTGTAAAACTGAAAGCATGCCATTTCCCCGTAGTATACATAATTTTATTGCAGTATTGTTTATTTGCTTTATGCTGTGAGAATTAAATGTATGCTTGCCTTTTGGCTGTTACTTAGACTGTGACACTTTGGCCTTACACACTTGCTCATTTTTTGGCCATTTTCAAAAACAGAAAATATTTTTGTAAAGCTTTTGCTGTTGCCTATACTGTCAAAGTTGTAGTAGAAGTTGCTTTTACCCATTTTTAAAAGATGTTTACTGTTACTAGTAGCTGTTATACCCTCCCTTTTTGTAAAGGGACCTGTATAATTTATTTTAACTGCATACCATAGCCTATATACTGACTATACTCGGTGTAGTATTTACTTGCAAACAGATTATTAATGACATGTATGCACAATTGTGACGTCTTATTACAATTACTAAACAGGATTTTTGTAGACTTTTGTTCTTTTTGCTTAATGCTGTATGTGAATACTTGACAATTATGTTTTAGAAAAACGTAAGCCATTTCGCCTGGCAACAAGTCTTGTTTCCTTGACCTTATAAATTTCAGTACCAGTAACATTTAATGTTATTTAACATTCCTTGTAACTACCAATTCCATCCTGGAAAGATTTGAGCTCACATACTTTTTTTCTTTTTGCGCATTCCAGACGCTAAACCCATAACTCCTTTAGCACTTACGTGTACCTTCAGTCATTCGTTAATATACTTGCAACTTGATACTAGAATGCAGTTTGTAATAAACATCATCTTGCCTAACTGTGCATAATATTGCTTTTGAATACTGTTTTTGCTGGAGTCTATGCTATTTTTTATGCTATTGTATAATTATAAGATATTGTAAGAAACAAAAGATATATTGATTTAACTCACACATGCTTAAAACAGATATAGTTACATGATTTACATTTGCTGTTGTCTGCCTTTTGCTGCACTTTAGCTGAAAATAAAATACATGCAGTCAGTTTTGTTACGTGATGCCTTTACTGCATTTAAATAATCTCATTTGATTTCTATGTCCTAGAACTGTTTTGTTATTTGAAATGGTTTTAAAATCACCATTTAAGTGCATTGCTTTAACTGAATGAAAGTTTCTGCTGTGTATGCTTAACCATTTTCTAAATGTGGAATAGTATGTCGTAAATTATTTCCTATCAGCGTTGTTAACTGCTGTTGCTTTAACTCTTTACTAGCCAGATTATATTTGTCAGTATTATGTTTTACTGACTTTAAAGCTCTTATGCACTTCTGAAAAAATGTTTGCATATGTTGTCTGAACTTTTTGAACTCACTCTGTGTCTTAGAAGTTTATTAAATCTTGTTGTCAGTTCACCATGAACCTCGTCTCTGTTTTTATCGGTTTTGTAATGTGCAGTGGTTTTATGCCACTTTTGTGTAGCAAGATGTACAGAAGATTCTGTAAATAACTGACTTGACTGATATTGTAACTCTAAATTTAACATTTTACATGTGGTGACAGGACATAATGCATCTGGTTGTGTACCATCATATGACTTGCACAATAAATGTTTACTGTCATACCAGTGATGTCACTGATGTTCTTCCTGTTTCACTGTTGCAGTCATTACATTTGGGTTATCTGCTTGCAGGTAGCCCTCAGTCGGCTTGATTAACAAAGTCTTGGGTCCTGCGTCAGTTGCTGTCCCTTCTTCCATAACGTCAGGTCGTCAGGGGTATAAAACATGTAGCCGACACCGTTACATCAGGCTTTCTTGCCATGCGGTGCCTGAAGCAGAAGCAGTTCGCAAGTGCTGGTCGGCCGACTCCTGAAATTTTCGTTTTCGAGTTTCAGAACGGATGTCTTCAACTAAAGCTAAGTACCCCATTGGGGAAACTTTTTCTTGCTCCTTACCGATGTCAGTAAAAGTTAATAATTGCATTATTTGTGGAAAGCAAATACCTCATAAAGATGTTTATTCGTACTGTATTCCTTGCCTAGGCCCTGACCATGACGTACCTTGCTGTCTGTTTTGTGCTTTATTTAATCAGCACACTATCCATCGTTGGTATATTTTTGCCTCTAAATATTTCAGTTTTCTGTTTAATTATCCAGAAATGTCATCGGTTAACTATCCGACTACCGGGATTCCGAAAAAATGCAAAGATAAAGACAGAGACAGGCCGCCAAGGTCCAAAACTGCCGACAACATTTCTCCTAAGCCAGTCGCCAGTTCGCTGGTACTCAGTGAGGGGCTTTCGCAGCCCCTGATGATTCGCAGGCCTCTACTGAGACCCATTCGAGGTCTGGTATGTCACGAGATGCTTCAACTACGGAACCCACGGATGTCTCTTCCTTGGATGGGTCCGGAGCCGCTGTGCAGGCACCGGCTTCTGAGGCTGTATTCAGGCCTACAGACTTGTGTGTTAAACCGATGCCTCCTTTACTTAGGGCTAAATCTCGATCTATGCCTAAAAAACGATGCCCAGGCCACATGCTCAGGCCTCTATGCCTAAAAAACAAATGATAAGAATGGCTGAAGATCTAATAACTCTAATCAGGGGTAGCCAACCCCCCCCCCCTTCTAAGAGGCATAGGACTGAAGTTGATTATGAATCTTCTGATCAGGATTCTGTTTTTTCTGATTCTTCTGATGATCTGGATTTGCCCTTATCTACTTATGAAGATTCTGATGCAGAGGACTCCATTCCTTTGCTTCCCCTCCCGAGGATTTTTCTTTTGGGGAAACCTTGCATACTCTAAGGGAGCATTTCCACTGGGAAAGCCAGGATTTTTCTGATTCAAAAAAGAGGCTTAGGGATTTCCTTCTCCTACCTCAGCATAGGCCTTTAGCTATTCCTTCTGTACTAGACATTGTTGATGATGCTTTTTCGGAATCTAGTTTGGTCCCTTATTCCCTGCCTCCTGCTCCCAGAAAACCTGACAGATGCTACAGTGTCCCAGAGTCCCACAAGTTCCTTTTCAAAAATCCTATTGCAGATCCAGAGACTTTTTCACAGGGGCCCAAGGGCATTAAGGCTTCTACTGCTAAAAATCCTACCCCTTCTGATAGAGACTCCAGGGCGCTGGATAGATGGGGTAAGAAGGTTTACACTTCTGCAGCCTTGACCATTAGGGCTTTAAACTGCCAGTTTCAAATGTTAAAGTATCAGCAACATGTTATTGGACTGCTTAAACAGAAAATGATGTTGATTCCTGACTCTGTGGAAAATAAAGAATTACAGGATGTTATGTAGTCCTATCTCGCCTACATTCTTACCCGTGGGTTCGGAGCCGAATATCTGCTCCGACTCGGCCGATTTTACTAGCTCGAAGCCTCATTGGCTGGGCCAAGTGGGTATCCCATGGTGCACTGCTCCACATCCCCAGATCTCGTTTGCCGCTTGTGTAGCTCGGACGTGGTCTCGCTTGGCTGTGGCTAAGTACCCTCTTTTTTGCTATTTCTCTTAGAGAAATTTGATATTTCATACCCAAAAGCTATTTTGATAGCTATTTATTGTTGCTGTTGCTGTGTTTGAGTGTGGTAGTTGTGTTTTTTGGTATCCCTAACTGTTCCAGCGGGCTAGGCCCATTTTAGTTAGAGGACCTAGTCCACCCTCTGTTGTTAAATAAACTGTTAGTGTGATTGGGTTTTGTCTGTGTGTCCCCTTAGAAGAACCGTTTCAGTTAGAGGTTCTTAGATTGTGTCAAGTAGAGTTTTTCTGGTGTATCTACTTTGTGTGTTGTTCCCGCCCTTTTCTGTGATTTGTGTCTAGGTGGTTTCGCTTAGCGCTAGTAATAAGATGTCTAAGGATCAGAAGGAGCATAAGCCTTCTGGCTTTAAAAAATGTTCCAAGTGTGGATATAAGATGTCCATCACGGATGGACACTCTGTGTGTGTTTACTGCCTTGGAGCCATCCATTTACAGGAGTCGTGTAGCTTTTGCCACGCATTCAGTCCTAGGATGCTCCAGGAGAGAAAAAATAAATTAATATTGAAGGGACTTCTAAAACTGTCGTTTGAGGAAGCTACAGACTCTGCTTCCAGTACTCAGTCAAGATCCACAACTTCCAAGGCTAAGAAAAGGTCTCCGGCTCCATCTGTCTCTTCGTAGCCTCCAGAGAAGATTACTGTATTGGACTCTGCTTCTTCAGCTCCACTGTCCTAGGGGCCGCAGGAGGTATCAGTGTTAACTGAATCGGCGTTGGCTCCTATCATTCTTGAACCCATTTGGAGCCGGTCGCCCAGTGTGAGGCATGGTTCACCTGACAAGAGATCCCAATCTCCATCGCTCTCCTCCAAATCCCCAGGTATTCTGATTTGGATGTTGATAGGGTGGTGCAGAGGCTCCTGCAGTCGCCGGTGTTGGCTAAATTGTTCTCTGCTTTGACCCACTTGGCTCTGGAGCCAGTTCCTATGACCGTTTCGATGATTCCTGCTCCGAGCGCATCCTTGTCATCGGAGCCGGAATGCTCCACTCCGAGTGATGTTCCTACATCGGCTCCGATACCCCCTCAAGGTCTGTCGGTGTCAACCTCGGCTCTGACCATGTCTGTTCCGTCCACAGGGTTCGGGACTTGGGTCTCTTCGGTCGGGCCCGAGGGGGATACTTGGGACATCTGTCGGTTCCGACTCTCCCACTCGGTGCATCGGCTCGTGGGACCCCGGTCGTGGCCTCTGAGGCCGGTCCTCGGACTCAGGGGGGGGAGGGCCTTCGAGTCCATGCAGAGCGCGGTGGTCAGGTTGTCAGCTACATTACCCGGGTCAGTCATTCCATCCCCCACCATCCCAGCGAGAGCCTCTGATACTCGCCTATCTATGGACAGTAGAGTGCCAGGCCTTAAGAATACCCCCACGACCGGTCCCCAACTTTCTGAGGGTCTCCCAGAGTTCGTGCCTGAGGGGCCTCCTAGAAAGAAATTGTGCAAGAGGAAGCACATAGACTCCCAGGATGAGGCTCTCACCTCAGATACTGACCTCGAGGAATCGGAAGGGTCCCCCAAGTCATCCTCTGATGATGTTTCCTTCTCCGATATCCTGGAGATACTGAAACAAAGAGGTGACTGGCCTTCCAAAGCTCCTTCCGAGGAGGAGTCAGTATTCCTTAAGGCTTTGGGTGCTCAACCCTCTGCCTCCTGGGTGTCTCCACCCTTCGGTGAACTTCTTGACCTCATTTGTCGAAGAGTGTGGGAAAACCCCGATTCTGTGGAGCCCGTGCCCAGGCGTCCCAACAAATTCCTTTCCGCCCCCCAGTGCAAAGAATTTCTGTCAAAAGGAGTCCCTGTAGATGCCATGGTGGTGGCGGCAGCCACCCAGAAGGAAGTAACAGAGTCTTCTTCATCCGTCCATCCTCCTAACAAGGAGTCTAGGACCATGGAGTGGTACGGGAAGCGTACCCTATCTTCAGCAACCTTCACTCTACGGTCGCTGAATTATCTGTCTCAATTCACTCGGCTCCAGAGAGATCTTCTCAAAGAGTTGGGAGATACTCTTGCGGGTAACATACCTGAGGTGGTGGCTCAGACGGTTAACGCCTAGGTGTCTATCCTCAACTTCATTGCTGACTCGTCCATGCGGCTCATTTCGTATGCAGCCGAGGGAGCGAGTAGGGTAGCAAGCTCAGGGGTAGCCCTTAGAAAGCAAGCCTGGCTGCGCCTGTGTCACTTTGCGGAGGCCTTCAAGTCTTCCTTCACTGACGCCCACTTTGACGGTTCCTCCTATTTTGGGACCAAAGTGAAAGACACCCTCACCAGGTGCGAGCATGAGGGAAAGACCCTGTCTGCCGTAGGGGTCCGTTTTTCCCTTCCTTCTAGGCCTTATCCCAAGGCCCAGCAGGGGGGTAAGATATGGTTCAAGAAATCAGACTTTTTTTCCTGCCGCACAAGGTGAATCCCCCCTCCAGAGGCAGGGGAGGGGGGGGTTATTCAGGGAGACGTCGCCCCAGAGGCAGAGGGGGCCCCTGCAACTCGGGAGACCGTGACTCTCCATACTCTCGTTCCTGAGGGTGTGCCCGACTGTGCTTATCCGGAGCCAGTCAGGGGTCGAATTTCCTTATACCAGGAAGCCTGGGAGAGCATTACCCAGGACCGATGGGTATTACGGATAATTTCCGGAGGTTACCTCATCCCATTCTCTTCAGTACCCCTGCCAATCAGAAAAATCCCAGACGCTCCACCCAGTCAAAGCGATCAAGCAGCCTCAGAGGTCTTGCAGCTGCTAGAAAAAGGAGCCATCCAACGTGCCCCCTCAGACCAAATCGGATTAGGGACTTACTCAAGATTCTTTTTGGTGCCGAAAAGAACAGGGGACCTGAGACCCATACTAGATCTCAGTCAACTCAATAATCACGTACACAAGTCCAAGTTCCGTATGGTCACACTACAATCGATTCTCCCATTGTTGGGAGAGGAGGTGTGGATGTGCTCCATCGACCTCAAGGATGCTTACTACCATGTCAAAATGGACAGAGCATCCAGGAGTCACCTACGCTTCCGGCTGGGAGCCAGTCACTTCCAGTTTCGAGCCCTGCCCTTTGGTCTCACCACAGCCCCCAGGGTGTTCACCAAATGTATGGTGGTGGTGACGGCTCACTTGAGACGTCAAGGATTCCATGCATTTCCGTACCTGGACGACTGGCTCCTTACCGCCACCACCAGGCATCAACTAGTTCAAACCAGGGACGCTACCATCAATCTATGTCACCAGCTGGGCATAAAAATAAATTGGGAAAAATCTGCCTTATTGCCCTCACAGTGTGTCACCTTTATAGGAGTAGATTTAGACACCATTCGAATGCGAGCATTCTTACCACAAGAAAGGATCACAGTATTACAACAACAAATACACATGCTGATGCCCCTGAGACAAGCAAAGGCAAGACTGGTTCTCCAACTGCTAGGGACCATGGCAGCAACCATCATGTTGGTCCCTCTAGCGAGATTACACATGAGACTTCTTCAGTGGCTCCTCTTTGTTCAGTGGTCTCTCCAAAGACTCCCACTATCTCATCCCATGTTACTCATGGACAGGTGCAAGCAAGACCTCTGATGGTGGCTGTGCACCAACAATTTGAACGGAGGAAAGCCCTTCGTTCCACCCAACCCTATTGCCACGGTGACCACGGATGCCTCCCAGATGGGGTGGGGGGGCATTATCTTGGCAGGACAGTACAAGGCACGTGGCAGGAACACGAGATATATTTGCATATAAATGTCCTGGAGATGAGAGTAGTGCTTCTTGCGTTGCAGGCACTTCAGAAGGTTCTTCCTCTAGGGATGATTGCGATACACTCAGACAACATGTCAGTAGTGTGGTATCTCAACAAGCAAGGGGGAACCCGGTCTTACCCTCTGTGCAGAGAGGCTATGCGAGTGTGGGATTGGGCAATAGCTTCCCAATGGTTTCTGGTGGCAATGCACATTCCGGGGAAGTCCAATGTTATACCGGACAGGCTAAGTAGAGCTATCCTGATGCCTTACAAGTGCTCCCTGAATCACCTGGTTGCAGAGCGAATCTTCAGCAGATGGGGTCAGCCTTGCTGTGACCTTTTTGCCAGCCCTCTCAATGCGAAATGCAGCAACTACTTCACGCTGATCCCCCCACAGGGGGAATCACCCAGGGATGCTCTGGTTCACGATTGGCCCTCCGGTCTGCTTTATGCTTTCCCTCCGTTTCCCCTACTGTCAAGAGTGATTCAGAGAGTGCATTCCTTGGGAAGCAGAATGATTCTGATTGCTCCACACTGGCCTCGTCAAGTCTGGTTCCCCTTTCTTCAACCATACATTGTGGACACTCCTTGGATTCTGGACCCTCAATCAGATTTACTGACACACATGTCGGAACAGTTTCACCGCTCTCTGATGACCCTCCAGTTGACAGCCTGGCTACTCCACTTCCATCGTTAGTCAGACATCATAATTTTTCACTGGAAGTGGTCCATATATTATCGTCCTCACATAAACCATCCACTAGAAAGATTTATTCTAGTAAATGGAAAAGGTTCTCTATCTGGGCACATACTAGAGGCATTGATCCTTACACAGCTCCAATAGATTCAGTTCTGGAGTTCTTGTCTATGGTTTTCTATCAGGGGTCCGCATCAGCCACCATCAAAGTTCAGCTGGAGGCGATATCTAATTTCCACGTAGCGAATGAACCTAGTCTCATGGCTCACAGACTATGCAAAGCATTCCTTAAAGGTACTCTGTTGCTTCGTCCCCCAGTGTCCGAACCTATCATGCCCTGGGATCTCAATTTTGTTTTACAAGCCCTTACTTTACCACCATTTGAGCCTGCAGCTACCTGTGAATTAAAATTCTTGACATGGAAAACAGCATTCTTAACAGCAGTCACTTCAGTGAGGCGGGTTTCGGAAATTCAAGCCCTCTCCATCAAACCCCCATATTTAATCTTCCATAAAGGTAGGGTGTCTCTTAGACCAAACCCCTCGTTCCTTCCTAAAGTGGCTTCCATGTCTAACATGAATCAGTCCATTGAGTTGCCTGTTTTCTTCCCCCACTTTTCTAACAAGGCAGAATTTAGATTTCACCAAGTGGATGTACATAGACAGTTATGCTTCTATCTACACCGGACAAAAGATATCCGGAAATCTGACCAACTCTTTGTCTCCTTTTCGGAAAACCGAATGGGTTCTTCGGTATCCAAGGTCACGCTGTCTAGATGGATAGCCGGTTGTATCTCTTTCATCTATCAGGCAGGAGGTAAAAATCTGCCATTTCCAGTCAAGGCACATTCTGCTCTGGCTGTTTCTACATCCACAGCCTATCAAGCTAGATTGTCAATGGATGATATATGTGCTGCACCTACTTGGGCTTCTCATTTCTCATTACAAATTGGACGTGGTCTCCAGGGGCAGGTCTTCCTTTGGCTCCACAGTTCTCAGGAGTATTTTCCTATGAGCCACCCAGGATGTGGGTGCTAGGGATGCTGTCCCATGGGTAAGAATGTAGGCGAGATAGGACTACATAACATCAAGACGTTATGTACTCACCATAACGTTCAATGTATGTAGTCCATCTCGCCTCACATTCTTACTTACCGTCCCACCTTCCCCCTTCCTAGAGGATTTGGAGGTTAGGTTGTCATCTACAGAGTCCCTTTGATTAGTTTAGTCTTTATATGGATGTGATGTGTGTATGGAGTACAAATGATTTTCGCAGCAAACTAGATCTGGGGATGTGGAGCAGTGCATCATGGGATACCCACTTGGCCCAGCCAATGAGAGACTTCGAGCTAGTAAAATCAGCCGAGTCGGAGCCGATATTCGGCTCCGAACCCACGGGTAAAAATGTGAGGCGAGATAGACTACATATATCGAACGTTATGGTGAGTACATAACGTCTTGATTTAATGCATTCTGCTGAACAAGTTGGAAAACATACTTTGCAATGTGGTTTTGATTCATTAGAGACCTCTTGCAGGGCTGCTGTTACTGGGTCTGTGCTCAGAAGGCATGCTTGGCTTAAGGAGCAATCTTTGCTTGATCATGTTAAAGCTAAATTGTTGGATGCTCCTTTAAATCAGGACTGCCTGTTTGGCAACAAGGCTGAGGAAGTTCTTAAAAAGATGGAAGATAAAGCTAAATCTATGCAAACTGTTAAAGATTTTTTACAAGTTCAGCCTCCTAGATTTAGTAGGCCCTGGCCCTCTAAGAATTGGTCCTTTCCAGCCCCTTCCAGGTCTTCTCAAGCCAAACCCAGACACTGCAAAAAACCCAGGTTTCAGTCCCAGAGGACATACAGAACTAAGCAGTGGGGGGCCTCCACTTCCAAATCTGGGAATAATAAGACTCCCCCCATGGTAAACTGTCTCAATGACTTCCTTTTAAAATTTCCAAGCACTTATCAACTCACTGCCCCTTTGGAGGGAAAGATTGCTCTTCATGCAAAGAATTGGGAACTCATTACCCAGGACAAATGGGCTTTAAATATAGTGTTCCAGGGATACAGATTTCACTTCCACACGTTGCCAACACCAAGTGGGTGGCCGGACCTACCCCCAAATCAGTGGGCAGAAGCCCAAAAACAAGTACTTTCTTTATCTCTTAAGCACGGGGGCTATTTAACTGGTACCACAAGAGGAAAAGGGACAAGGTTTCTACTCAAGAATTTTCCTGGTACCCAGAAACGATAATTCATGGCATCCTATCCTGGACCTGTCTACTCTAAAGACATTTTTGGTGATTCCAAAATTCAAGATGCTGACTCTTCAATTACTTCCTATGCTAGGCAAAGATGCCTGGTTGGCAACACTAGATTTAAAAGAAGCATACCTGCACATCCCAATCAGGGAATCTTGCAGAAGATACCTACGCTTCAAAGCAGGCTACATGCACTATCAGTTCTCTGCACTGCCCTTTGGCTTATCTACTGTGCCCAGGGTATTCACAAAGTGCCTAGCTCCAGTTGTTGCATTTTGCAGGCAAAGAAATATTTAAATTTGCCCATACTTGGATGATTGTCTAATTCAGGCAGAAAGCCAGGACATACTTTTGAATCATGTGGCCTTTGTAAAAAGGGTTCTAACTTGTCTGGGGTACACCATAAACAAAAAGAAATCATACCTGTTATCCTGTCAACAAATTGTATTCCTAGGAGTAAGTTTGAATACAACTTCCCAGATGGCTTACCTCACGCCAGAGAAACAAATTCATTTGACAACCTACTTTCAAACAAGTGGCCACAAAAACCCTGCTATCTGCAAGACAAATACTGCAAGCCTTGGGGTTCATGGCCTCCTGCATTCTTCTAATTCCATATGCAAGACTGCATATGAGGAAACTACAGTGTTAGCTAAAAAGCCTGTGGTGTCAGCATTCTCAAGACCTAGAAACAATGATTCCTATCATACCTTGCCTACGCCTAGAGTTCCTTTGGTGGGCAGAAGCCTGCCACCAAAACAAGGGACTACCTTTCACACCACCACCTGCTGCCCAAACCCTAACAGATGCATCAGACTATGCATGGGGGGCTCACCTGGCAGGGATGTGCATTCAGAGCAAATGGAACCCAAGTCAAATGCACCTGCATATCAATCAAAAAGAAATGTTAGCTGTACAGAATGCTCTGACAGCCTTCAAGGACCACATTCTTCCAGGACAACTAATGGTAAAGACGGACAACACCACTGTTACGTGGTACATAAACAAGCAGGGGGTGCACATTCTTACCCCCTCTGCAGACTAGCCATGGCATTGTGGAACACAGCATTGAGCTACCAAGTGCATCTACAAGCTCAGTTCCTGCCAGGAAAATGAAATACACTGGCAGACGGACTAAGCAGAAACCTGATGGACCCACATGAGTGAAAACTGGAACCAAGGATTTTCAACATGTTGACAAGCAAATGGGGGAGCCCAAATATAGACCTGTTTGCCTCTCCCCAGAACTACCAATTGGACAAATTTTGCACAAGGACTCCCCACAAACAAGCCTGGAAAGTGGATGCTCTGTCCTTCAGTTGGAAAAACCTATCAGTCTATGCCTCCCCCCCTCTGCCTCTGCTCGCCAAAGAACTACTAAAAATCAAACAGGACAAACCAAGGATGATTTTGATTGCTCCAGACTGGCCGCGCCAACACTGGTACCCCCTTCTGCGCAGTGTGTCACAGTTATCTCCATGGCACCTGCCTCAGACTCCTTCCCTGCTGTCTCAGCAGGAGAACCAGATTCTGCACCCTCAGCTTCTAACACTGAACCTTGCAACCTAGCTAATTACTTAATATCTCCTTTACCATCCCTCAGCAAACCTGTGATGGATATCATTTTAGAGACAAGGAGGCCTAGTACTAGAAAATCTTTTGCTGAAAATGGAAAAGATTATGTGCCTGGAACCAGTCTTTAGGTATGAGCACAGCAGTGCCCAATTTACCTCCGATTTTACAATACTTAACTGAAATGCTTCACAAGGGCCTGTCTTTTTCCTCCATTAAAATCCACGTCTCAGCCATTTCAGCTCATTATAACACAGAACCTCCCCTCTTCTCTCATCCACTGCTCAAGCAATTCCTCAGAGGGGCCAAAAATTTGAAACCACCCAGGAGAGCTCCAAACCCAGCCTGGGGCCTTAACTTTGTCTTGGAGAAACTTACTCTACCTCCTTTCGAGCCAGCTGCTACTGCAGACTTAAAATTTCTTCTTGGAAAACCGCTTTCCTTTTAGCAATCACTTCGGCTAGAAGGGTATCTGAATTACAGGCCCTTATGGCAGTGCAGCCTTTCATCATCTTTCATGCGGACAGGGTGTCCCTCAGATCCAATCCATCCTTCATGCCCAAGGTGGTATCCAGTGTGGCTCTTAATCAGTCTATTCATTTGCCAACCTTCTTTCCCAATCTACAGAATAAAGGGGAATGGATACTGCATTCCTTTGATGTGCACAGACAACTTAGATTCTACTTGGATAGGACGAAACCTCAAAGGAAATCTGAACAACTGCTGGTGGCATTTGCTGCAGGGGCAAAGGGGAAGGCTATTTCAAAGCAAACCATTTCTAAATGGATAAGCCATTGCATTCATTTCTGCTATAAGCACCATGGAAAACCCATCCCCCAGGGGCTCAGACCTCACTCCAACAGGGCTGTGTCTACCTCTACAGCCTTTCTCAGAGGCGTCCCTACCAGGGACATCCTAGAAGCTGCTACCTGGAGTTTTGTACATACTTTCACCAAGCATTATCATTTGCCAATTTTCTCCAAATCCAGAGCTGGCTTTGCCACTGCAGTCTTGCAGGGCCGTATTGCTGGCCTTAATGCTATCTAAATTCCTCCTCCCAACCATAGCTTTGGGAATCTACCCAAATGTAATGACTGCAACAGTGAAACACGAAGAACATAGTACAGTTGTGTACACTTACCATAAATGTAGATGTTAGAGTGTATTCACTGTTGCAGTCCTGGTTACCCTCCCTCCAGCCCCCTAACTTCTTTTGGCTATACCTCTACTTTTCTTTACTATGCTTAAAAGCCTTTTTGGTGTATTTGCTTTTTAGTTGGAGGTATATCTTTGTACTTTTATATTTAATTGCTTCCCATTAGGGGGGCACCTGACATCTGGGGCAAGAAAAACTGATGTAATGGTGTCGGCTGCATGTTTTATACCCCTGATGACCTGACGTCATGGAAGAAGGGACAGCAACTGACACAGGACCCAAGACTTTGTTAATTAGGCCGACTGAGGGCTACCTGCAAGCAGATAACCCAAATGTAATGACTGCAACAGTGAATACACTCGAACATTTATATTTATGGTAAGTGTACCCAACTTTACTTTTAAGATACCAGTCAAACGTAATGCATTTACATAAAGCATTGACATCAACTATACCTAGTAAAGTACTACATGTACTACAGTTATATTTATACCAATCTTTAAATTCTGACCATACATGTGCTGGACTGTTATTCCTGTCTACCTGAAAGGTAGCATTACATTTCGCAGTTCTTTTGTTTATGGCAGCCATGCTGTAGAATGAGAAACAAAAAGAGAATTACCAGTTTCTGTGTGGAAGGTGATCAAGTCTTCCATCGAGAAAGCATGGAAAGTCCCTCGTTGATTCTCCCAAAAGGTGATCAAACACAGCTGGCAGATTCAGCTGTGTGAATGTACAGGACCTGTGGAACTTGCAGAGATGCACTGTTTTGCTACTGGATACTGTGCATAAGAAGGAGGCAAATGTTTGCACTGCAACTGGACATACTAACTGAATAAAATGAAAAAGAAGCTGTAGTTGTCACAAGAAGAAGCCATTCGGTCCGTCAACTGTGGCTCGCCATTGAAAACTTATATGCACATCTTCTGTTGGTTTCTTGCTGTTAGAAAATATGCATACCACGGTATTTAACTAGTATAACCAGCTACTTTAATACTGTATTGTACTAAGTACAGTAAATACACTGAGACAAACTGCTTCAGTTAGTACGACTTTACTGTTACATTTTTCTTTTGGATCTACAAGCATGCAGTACAGATGCTGTCAGCTTTCTATGGCAAATTCCCAAAGCTTGTTTATACACACTTGTATTTATACGTAAAGTCTGATATTTTTTCTCAGTCTGATGTATTACAGTTTTCCTTTGTATAACACTTTTCTTTGTTTTTATAATTTATGATTTGTCCTTGATTTTTTTTCAAGTTCAGTGGTCCAGGGAAACTCAGTCTTGCATTATCTGAAGTGTGGAGTTCCAGCACTATCTGTAAACTTGATGATGTTCATCGTGTTTCACTGTTGCAGTCATTACACTTGGGTTATCCTGCTGGCAGGCTACGCGCAGTCGGCCTGAATTCCAAAGTCCTGGTCCGGCGTCGGTTGTTGTCGCCTCTTCCCTGACATCAGTGCGCCAGGGGTATAAAGGATGCAGCCGACGCCATTTTCTTCAGTCTTTCTTGCCGCACGGTGCCCGAAGCAAAAGCAGTTCGCAAGTGCCTGTCGGCCGACTCCTGAGATTTTCGAAATTGAATTTCAGATCCAAAGTCTTCAATAAAGCTAAGTACCCCGTTGGGGAAACTTTTTCTTGCTCCAGACCGATGTCAGTAAAGGTTAACAATTATATTTCTTGTGGGAAGCAAATACCACATAAGGAATTTCATTCTTACTGTATTCCTTGCCTAGGCCCTTACCACAATGTTGCTAGTTGTCGGTTTTGCTCTAGATTCAACCAATGCACTGTTAAGCGTCGGTTCGATTTTGCTTTACATTACTTTGGCCGAAGGTTTAACTATATAATGCCGTCAGATCAACCGACGACCGGAGTTCATAAAAAGCGCATGGACAAAGAAAAGGACAGGCATCCTAGGTCCAAAACTGACGACGAAGCCTCTACCAGGCCAGTCGCCGGTTCTCAGTGAGGCGCTTTCGCAGACCCTGACACCTGCTACCTCAGAGCCACAGGCCACCTCCGACTCCCATGTGGAGCTAACTAGGCCTCTGGAAACTCAAGGTATTGGGCCTACGGAAACTTCCCTCAGATGGGTCTGGAGCCGCTGAGCAAGCATCGGCTTCTGAGGGTTTTTTCAGACCTACACAGCTTACTATCAAGACCACTTCAGCAGCCAAGGCAAAGTCTAAAACACCTTAAAAGACAAAGAAACAAGTACAGCAGTCTCCTGGACAGTCATCCATGCCAAAGAAACAGATGCTTAAAATGGCCGAGGACCTAATTACTCTGATCAGGGGTTCCCATCCCCCTCCTGATAAAAGGCCTAGGCAAGACACTGACTGATTCCTCTGACCAGGTTTCTATTTCCTCTGATTCCTCTTCAGAACAGGGATATTCTCTTCCTCCCTATGAGGACTCTGACGCTGAAGAATCTATCCCTTCAGCCTCTCCTCCTGTGGATTACTCTTTTGGGGAAACCCTGCATACCACGAGGGAGCATTTCCATTGGGAGAGCCAGGATTATTCAGAATCCAAGAAAAGCCTCAGAGGCTTTCTTTTACTGCCTCAGCACAGCCCCCTTGCTATTCCTCCTGTACTAGATATTGTTGATGATGTATTTTCTGAATCCAGTTTGTCTCCTGATTCTTTACCCCCTGCACCAGTTAAGCCAGATAGGTACTACAGGGTCCCAGATTCTCATAAATGTATTTATAAATACCCTGCTGCTGACCCAGAAACAATTTCTCAGGGTCCCAAAGGGGTCAAGGCTTCCACTGCAAAAAACCCTGTTCCTTCTGATAGGGATTCTAGAACACTGGACAGATGGGGGAAAAAAGTTTACACCTCTGCTACTTTAGCTGTAAGGGCTTTAAACTGCCAGTTTCACATGCTTAAATATCAACAATATCTATGTCTTTGCTAAAACAGAAACTGCTGACAAGCTCAGAATGTCCTGAAAATATGGAAATGCAGGATTTATTGCATGCAGCTGAACAAGTGGGAAAGCATACTTTGCAATGTGGTTTTGATTCATTAGAGGCTTCTTGCAGAGCTGCAGTTACAGGTTCTGTCATTCGAAGGCATGCTTGGTTAAAAGAACAAAGTTTATCTGATCATGTTAAAGCAAAATTGTTGGATGCTCCATTACAGCATGATACTTTGTTTGGTGTTAAGGCAGAAGAGGTGTTAAAGAAAATGGAGGATAAAGCAAAATTAATGCAGACAGTAAAGGATTTCTTACAGGTTCAGCCACCCACATTTAGCAGGAACTGGCCTTCTAAAACTTGGTCCTTTCCAGTGTCAGACAGGCCACAGAGGCAGATACAGACGCCCAAGAGGCAGATCTTAGCCCCAAAGCTCTTACAGACCTAAAGAATGGGGTGCTTCAGCCCCCAAAGGCAGAGAAGACAAATCACAACCTTATAGGAAACAGTCCCAATGACTTTCCTCTACCAATTCCAAGCACTTACCTTTTGACAGCACCCTTAGGGGGAAACTAGCACTTTTCTCACAAAATTGGCACATAATTACCCAGGACAAATGGGTACTGAATATTGTTTCCCAGGGTTACAGGTACCACTTTCATACCCTACCAAGGCCAAAATGTATGCCAGACCTGCTACACAATCAATTGGCATAGGCACAAAAACAAATTTCTGCTCTCATGGACATGAGGGCTATTCAAAAAGTACCACAGCAAGAGCAGGGGCAAGGATTTTACTCAAGACTTTTCTTGGTACCCAGAAAGGACAAAGCTTGGAGACCAATTCTGGATCTGTCTACTCTAAACACTTTCCTGGACATTCCAAAATTCAAAATGTTGACACTACAGCAACTTCTACCCATGCTGGGCAAGAAGGCTTGGCTAGTTACTTTGGACCTCAAAGAGGCATACCTGCATGTCCCAATCAGACAATCTTGCAGAAGATTCATAGCTGGCTCAATGCATTACCAATTCTCTGCACTGCCCTTTGGCTTATCTACTGCGCCCAGGGTCTTCACAAAATGCCTGGCACCAGTAATTGCATTTTGCAGACAAAAAGGAATTCAAATATATACCTACTTGGACAACTGCCTTATTCAAGCAGAGAGCAAGGACATTCTACTAAAGCATCTTACATTTGTAAAAAGATTACTAATTTCCCTAGGTTACACAGTAAACAAAAAGAAATCAAAACTAGTGCCCTCTCAAGAGATAATATTCCTGGGTGCAAGCTTAAATACAACTGCCCAGATGGCTTATCTCACACCAGACAAAGGCAACTGACTCATTACTTTCAAATGATGGCAACAAAGACCCAGCTACCTGCAAGAAAAAATTCTGCAGGCTTTGGGCTTCATGGCATCCTGCATCCTCCTAATTCCATATGCAAGACTGCATATGAGGAAGCTACAATGGTATCTAAAATACCAAATACAATAGCATTCCATGCTGGTGTGAATGACCTGAGACGTACCTCCCTGAACTACATGAAAAGAGACATAGAGGAGTTCTCTGAGCATGTAACCCAGGCCGGTATGACCCTGACCTTGAGTAGCATCTTACCCTCACCAAGAATGATGCCACAATATGAAGACAAGATGATCAATTTCAACAATTGGCTTAAGTATTGGTGTCATTCAAAGGGGATCCAATGCCTGTCAGCCTGGGATGACATGCTCGACAAGCCACGATGCTTCACTAGGGACGGCTTGCACCTGTCACCCCTGGGCTTTCGGATATTGGCAAAGACTCTTGCTACCCCCATAGTGCCTTTTTTAGGCAAGGCTCAAAAGACAAACCCACCTCCAAAGGTATCACAAGGGATAAGAAACTAATGCTACTCCCCGCCAGAAGTCTAAACCTCAAGATGCACGCACTCAAAACTCTCCTTAGCATGGAGAACATCGATATCTGTGCAGTAACAGAAACCTGGTTTAAGGCTCCTGAGAGCACCCCAGCACTACCAGGTTATACCTCATACCATGCTTTTCGGCCCCAAAACTTGGACTGAACCACAAAAAGAGTGGGAATATCAATATTCGTCAAAGATACCCACACCTCCAGGTTGGTGGCACAGCACAAAGCATCAGAGACTATCCATGTGCAACTAACAGTGGGAAAAACTGCCTTCCAGTTTATAGCCTGCTACAGACCACACTCCCAAACCCAGGAACGCCACTCGGCCTTCCTGAGAACACTGGAAAATATGAAGGTCTCTCCAAACACCATTATATTGTGCGACTTCAACTACCCAAACATAGACTGGGAGCATTACTCTAGCTCCAACACCCTAGCCCAAAGGTTCCTAGAATTTATAAACTCAAATGCTATGGAACAACTTGTTACCACTCCCACAAGAGGGGAAAACATACTGGACCTGATCATCACCAACATGGGGACTCTATGCTCCAGACCAGAAGTGTATCCCTCACTGGTAAGATCAGACCATAAACTAATATCACTGGATATTCACATCCCGACTCCACCCCCTG
Source organism: Protopterus annectens (assembly GCF_019279795.1). Taxonomy (NCBI): domain Eukaryota; kingdom Metazoa; phylum Chordata; order Ceratodontiformes; family Protopteridae; genus Protopterus; species Protopterus annectens. The sequence goes on along the minus strand of NC_056746.1, from coordinate 1,189,472,864 downwards.
CCCTGAAAACCACAGTGAAAAACTTCTCTAAAGCAAATTTCACACTCCTCAAAACTGAGGTGGAATCCTTCAAAGCCCCCAGGCCTGTGGAAAATACGGCCCAGACCACAGAATCCTTTATAAACGCATTCTATGAACACCTTCAGGAATGCATGGATCATGCAATCCCAAATAAAACCAAGACCCAATCCTCCAAAGGCAGACGTCCTGTCTGGTGGACCCCAGCCATAAACAAACTATACAATAGAAGGAGGAAGCTACTACATGATAGAGCAAAATCCCAAAAAGGGAAGGCATCTCTGATCAGTATTAGCAAAAAACTACGGGCACTCATAAAATCGTCTAAGGCCAGCTTAGAGAAAAAATTGCACAGGACACTAAGGATAATCACAAGGCTTTCTTTAGTTATGTTAGGAACCTGGGTGGGAATTCCCAGATATGCTCAGAATTAGTCCAAAATGACAAAAAAAAAAACGAACCCACAGACATTGCCAACATCCTAGCTGACAGGTTCAGCGCAAACTCCACGAAAAGGGCAAATATCTATCCCAGAAGAGTGCTGTCCCCTGACATCTCAGATGCTCAGGTAAGAGCTGCCCTCTCCAAAGCAAAAAAACACAGCATCAATGGGACCAGACGGTGTCCCGGGCTGCATCCTACATGAACTCCAAGAAGAGCTAAACCCAAACATAAAACTACTGTTCAATCTCAGCCTTACTACAGGATATGTACCCAAAGAGTGGCGACAGCAACAGTGGTCCCTCTCCACAAAGGTGGTGCCTCAACGGATCCTAGAAACTATCGCCCCATAAGCCTGACTAGCTTGGTCTGCAAAGCTATGGAAAGGATCATCATGGACCTCATAAATAAAGATATTGGGGACCTACAGACACTGGATCCTACCCAGTTCGGCTTTGTTAAGGGCAGATCCTGCCTCTTAAACCTGGTCGATTTCTTTGAAACAGTCACCAAGGCCATTGACGAGGGGAAGGTGGTCCACAAAGCCTACCTGGACCTCGCAAAAGCCTTCGATACAATACCCCACTCAGGCATTATAGATAAGCTCACCAGCTTAAATATAAACCCCTATGTCACTACATGGGTTGCAAACTGGCTCAAGGACAGAACCCACATGGTTAGAATTGCTGGAGCCATGTCAGACTCTAAACCAGTTACAAGTGGCATCCCACAAGGCTCAGTCCTGGGACCTCTCTTGTTTGGTATATATTTCTTGGAGGTACATGACAACACGGAAGGACTGTGGCTGACCAAGTTCGCAGATGACTGCAAACTGGACGCCATAATCAACTCTCCAGCTGACACAAGCATCCTCCAAAAGGGCCTCATAGAAACAGACAACTGGTGCCAGAGCCATGGCCTCAAGCTAAATGCCAAAAAGTGTATAGTCATCCCCTTTGGCAAAAACAAAGTGCCCACAAATTACCACATAGGTGGTAATCCATTAAGTACAGAATAAGTAATTAGGGACCTGGGGACCCAAGTTGATAGCAATCTCTCATTTGACAACCACATGGCCAAAGTGGTTAGAAAAACATTTTATATATCCCACCTAATCATGAAGGGATTCACATCTAGATCAGGGGAGGTCATCGTGCCTCTTTACTCATCCCTCATCAGGCCCATAATTGAGTACAATGCCCCTTTTGGGATGTACCTTACCAGACACCTGCAGCAACTGGAAAGACCCCAAAAGTACCTCACCAAGAGGATCAAAGGGCTCAAACAGATGCCATATGCTGCCCGGTTAAAGAAACTCAAGTTCTACTCAGTGGCATACCGCCTGCTCAGAGGCGATCTGTGTCTGATGTATAAAGCCATGTCCAACCCGGAATTAATGGACATGCTGCACCTCAGAAAATCCAAATCCCATCGAGCTACGTGCTCGAGAGACTTGAACCTCAGCACTGAAATAAATAGGACATGCTGGAGGGACAGATTCATAACCCAGAGGCTCCCTTCACTCTGGAATAAAATCCCAGTCCAGGTTAGGCAGAGTCCCTCATTGACTCTCTTCAAGAGGAATCTTGATGAGTGGATGGGAGATTGTAGGTTTACCCCGGGTATCACTTCTGTGTCACTGTTAGACAGAGGCACAGTATACTAACCTCGAAAAAGGGCATAGCAAAATTAATTTAAAATGGGTGGCAAAAGCCAAACACATTCTGGCTAGGCTTATAAATGCCCTAGGGCAGATACCCTAGTATGAACCTATGAACCTATAAAAAGTGTTTGGACTCAACATTGCCACAGCCTGGAAACAATAATTACTCATTCCCTGCCTGCAACAAGAGTTTTGATGGTGGGCACTGGCCTGTCACCACAACAAGGGACGGCCTTTCACTTTACCCACAGCCAGGCAGACACTAACAGATGCATCAGATTATGCCTGGGGAGCACACATGGTGGGAAAATGTATACAGGGCACGTGGCCCACAGACCAAATGCATCTTCATATCAATCAAAAAGAGATGCTAGCTGTACAGAATGCCCTGACAGCCTTCAAGGATCTACTACATCCAGGACAACTATTACTAAAGACGGACAGTACTACAGTCATGTGGTACATAAACAAGCAAGGGGGCACGCATTCCTACCCCCTCTGCAGGCAAGCCATGACTTTGTGGAGCACAGCACTGACCTATCAAGTACATCTGCAGGCACAATTCCTGCCAGGAAAGAAAAATACTCTGCCAGACAAACTAAGCAGAAACCTCATGGACCCTCACTAGTGGAAACTAGATCCACAAGTCTTCAGCATGATAACAAAGAAATGGGGATGCCCAGACATAGATCTATTTGCCTCCCCTCACAACTGCCAACTACAGAGATTCTGCACAAGTGCTTATCACTCACAAGCATGGAAGGTGGATGCTCTATCATTCAGCTGGAAAACCCTTACAGTTCATGCCTATCCACCACTGCCTCTTCTCCCCAAGGTACTCCTAAAAGTCAGACAAGAGAAGCCAAAAATGATTCTGATTGTCCCAGACTGGCCACGCCAGGACTGGTACCCAATCCTAAAGAGCTTGTCAGCCTGGACTTTACCTCAAATTCCTCATCTTCTGAACCAACAAAACAATCAGATCCTGCACAGCCAACTCAGAACCGTAAATCTGGCTGCATGGTGAATAATATAGCCACTCAGAACACACCTCTCTCTAAAGCAGTTATGGATGTCATTTTGGAAGCCTGGAGGCCCAGCACCAGGAAATCTTATGCAGAAAAATGGAAGAGATTCTGTGCTTGGAACCAGGCTCAAGGACTTGAACCGCTTGTTCCAAATATTCCTCAGATTTTACAACACCTAACTGAGATGCTGGACAAAGGCCTATCTTTCTCATCAATTAATATCCATGCCTCTGCCATTTCAGCTCATTACAATATGGAACCTGTGTTGCTGCGGTAGCGTTGTCGCCTCACAGCAAGACATTGTTGCATTCGATTCTCAGCTAGAGAATCTTCTAGTCTTAATAATAATAATCTAGTCTTCTGTGTGGAGGCATATGCGTGAATGGGCGTGCCTTTGTTGAAGGTTGTGCGTCAGGGCTGGTAACTCGGCACGTAAAAATCCACTACCAAATATTAGCAGACTGGAGTTCCACTGTGGCGACCCCTAACCGGGATAAGCCGAAAGACACAACAACAACAATACGGAACCTCCTATTTTCTCTCATCCACTGCTAAGACAGTACCTCAGAGAGGCAAAAAACATAAGACCCCCAAGGACAGCACCTATACCAACATGGGACCTCAACTTTGTCTTGGAAAAGCTCACACTGCCTCCTTTTGAGCCAGCCAATACAGCTGAGATAAAATTCTTATCATGGAAAACTGCTTTGCTGCTAGCAATAACTTCAGCAAGAAGAATCTGAGTTACAGGCATTAATGGCAGTGGAACCTTTTATCATTTTTTCATCCGGACAGGGTTTCTCTAAGGGCAAACCCAATATTTATGCCAACGGTAGTATCCAGTGTGGCTCTTAACCAAACCATTCATTTACCAACCTTTTATCCAAATCCCCAGAATAAAGGGGAGAGACCTGTGCACTCTTTGGACATACACAGGCAGCTACGCTTCTACTTGGACAAAACAAAAGCTTTCTGGAAAACTGAGCAACTTTTTGTGGCATACGTTGCAGGATCACAAGGAAAGGCGATTTCAGAGCAGACTATTTCAAAATGGATAGGACTCTGCATTTGTTTCTGCTATGCACAGCATGGCAAATCAGTGCCTAAGAATATTAGGCCACATTCTACCAGGGCAGCAGCCACATCAGCAGCCTTTCTCAGAGGAGTACCAACCAAGGAAATTTTGGAGGCTGCAACTTGGAGTTCAGTGCACACTTTACCAAGCACTATCACTTACCTCTTTACTCTAAATCCAGAGTAGGCTTTGCCACTGCAGTTCTACAGGGCCTCATAGCCACTCCTAATCCTATTTAGACTCAGCCGCCCAACCTCAGCTTTGGGATTCTACCCAAGTGTAATGACTGCAACAGTGAAACACGATGAACATAGTACAGTTGTGTACCTACCATAAATGTAGATGTTCGTGTATTTTCACTGTTGCAGTCCAGGTTACCCTCCCACCATCCCCCTTTCATTGCTGGGACTTATCTGTACTTCTCTATTCTATACAACCTATGTGGTGTATTTGTTTGTAGAGGAAGGTAATGTTTATATTAGTGCATGCATTTTTATTTGCAAAATTTTTTAGTCTACCCTTTTGGGGGCACCTGACATCTGGGGCAAGAAAAACTGAAGAAAATGGCGTTGGCTGCATCTTTTATACCCCTGGCACACTGACGTCAGGGAAGAGGCGACAGCAACCGACGCCAGACCAGGACTTTGGAATTCAGGCCAACTGCGGGTAGCCTGCCAACAGGATAACCCAAGTGTAATGACTGCAACAGTGAATACACTCTAACATCTACATTTATGGTAGGTACACAACTGTACTTTCTAACTTTATCTTGCTTAATGTTACATATCTTTATTTTGTTTGATGTCTTTCCAGCTGCCATCTGCGCAGCTATTTTTACAGACTTTGTTTCTCAATCACATACTCCTTTACATGCATGCCAATATCTAATTAATTTTCAGCATGTTATACTATTCTAAATTAACCCTTTATATTTCATGTCATTCTTGCAGCTTTTTATTCAAGCTAATAATCATGGTAGCAACAGTTCTGAAAACACAGTGAATATACTAAATAAAACAGAATGCTATTATTCTTTTATCCCTAATGAGAATAACTGGGATCATACCATAGTTAATTTGAGGGCACCCATTCATGGGATAAAGCATTTAGAGGCTGCCTCTGTCATTAGTAGTACAGTGGGCAGTTATGAGTAATTATCTGTTTCTCATTAATAGATCAAAGTTGTGCTTGAATATGGACAGGGATGAACTTAATTTTATATGGATTGGGATTTATTTTACCCATTCCACCAGCCTGGTGCCACCGCAGTGGCAAGATTTCCAGGTCAGTGGCTTATCCACCTTACAGCCTGTAACAACTTAAATCCTTAATTAATTATTCAAAAATGCTTCCTTTGGAGGCTTCTTTCTGTATTGTAATTTACTTTTTGTCTGTCAGTATTACAGCTTATTACCAGCCTTGGTGAATCACAGTGCTGAGCTTCTGGGTCTCATCCCTGGTTCTGGCTGACAATCACAGTATGTCACATTTGTCTCCATTAAGCCCTGATTCATAGTCCTGTCCTCCTAAAGGTTTGTGGCCATACATTACATTTATTTTGGTGCTTTGAACAAGACACAAGTATTCCTAAATTTTATATCCAGTTTTTATCTCAACTTTCATATATCCCAGGGTGGGGATTTGATTGCTTTTTAGCAAGCTGTTTGTCATTTGTCAGTATCCGACAACCAGTCTGTCTAAATATAACTAACTGGTTGAATACCTTACCGGATAAGACAGGTGCATTGTTTGAATCTTAGCAATGAGGAATGTACCAATGAGACAAAAACAAAGAATTTGAAATGTTTAATAACTTCAAAATGTCCAAGTTTGATTCTTTAGTAAATACTTTGCCATTTAATATCTTCAGAACAGCATTTGTTTTTGAATTAGTATTACCAATGTTTTGCATTCCTCTTACTGTTTCAATCTTTCCCAGGTTGCATTGCTGTGACAAGTGCTGAAGATGAAGGCGCTGAAACCACACAATACCTCATTTTACAGAGTCCACAGGATGGTAAGCAGTTTCATATATTAGGGATAGGACAGGAAAATGTTTGTTTATTTTGTTTTATTTTATTTATTTATTTGCTAGTGGACATTACTTTGTGTTGCCATGTTAATCTGCACATTGATTACTCAAGTGGTATTGAGTAGTGTCTGATCTATCTCTGATGGGCACATCCCTAAGCACTAGGCTGCTCTTGTCTCAGTCAGTATCTGCCTAAAGCATGCTGGACCCCACATATGTCATCGGCACACTAGTATGTTTTGATTCGCCCTGTAGATGGGAGGCGACCCTTCTCCCCCTCTCTTCTGCATGGAGACAGAGGGTATAAGGGCATTGTCCAAGAGATCACTACATCACATTTTCCTGCTGGAAATCCCTTTCTAGGAGAAATATTGAAGCTCATGTTATTTACAGAGGATAAGCTTCTAGCCACTGTTCCTTTCTTTTAGAAATGACATAATGCGTATTCAAAGAAAAAAGGAGGGAGAGGCTTGGATTATCATCCGCTGGAGCAATTTTTCAAACATTTTGTATTCACAGCTTGGAAGCACCCACATTCTACTGCTGTGTATACTATTTGTAAGCCTCAGCTGAGCGTAGTAAGATCTTTACAAGGCACCTTAAAGTAAGGCATATGCCTGATCTCTTTTGTCCAACAGAAGACTTTCAAACCACAGCATTTTGCTACTTTGACACCAGAAAGGGGTTGAAAGCCCTTAGAAAAGATGAGGGCAAGAAAGCATTCTTTTCTGCCTTGTTGGTACTGGGTCTCAGCTGTAATCTCACCTATCCATTCTACTGTTTTTGATTAAGCACTAGAAAGTTTCCTTCTCCCGTGCCTTAGCTGAAGGAAAGGATGATTAAGACTCTTGTCTATAACTTTTGCAGTGGGATACCATGTAGCCCTCTAGAATTTCAATGTGCAGATGCCATTTCTTGGGCAGCAACTTCAGGCATATACCTCTTAAGGATGCTGTTGCCGCAGCCATCCTCCTACAAGCATCACACAGTTGTCCCTTCCCACATTTCTGGCTAAGCTGTCAGAGAACAACTCCAAACTAAGCAGTCCCTGGCCTGATTGTCTGGGCCTTTCCAATTAAGAAGTTGTTTCTGTGAGTTTGTTTCAGCCTGAAGAGCTATCGGATATGACCACTAGTGCTAAGGTAAGTTTTTTATTTTTTCCATGTAGCTCTTAGAACATGCGTAGAAAGTGCCATGTCTCTCCAAAGCTACTGGGACAAGTCCTGACTGTACTCTCACAAATTGTATGTAGAGGATGTCTCTTACTTAGAACAATGCCAGAGGCTCTGCTCCCACTTTTTTTTAGTTTCAGAAAGAATGGAAAATGCCTTGTTCCATCTTGGACCTAATTGACTTCAGTAAGCATATTCAATATGCAACATTATGGATGCTGCAGAGCACCTGGATGGTATTGTTGGACATGTTGCATGCCTTCTGGCAAATCATTAACAAGGATATGTACAGCTGCATCTTCATTTCACTCTGGGTGGCCAGTACTTGCAGTACACAGTGCTGCCATTTGATTGTTATGCTGCACCCAAAGTGTTCGCAGTGGTGTCAACCAAAACCTCACTTGAAAAATAACTCCATGTTTTTCCTTACCCTAACTACTGGCTGATGATTTCTTCATGTGAGCCCCTGGTGACATGCCTGGAGTATGGAACCTCCTGTCATTGCAGTCTTTTATTGGCCTCTGCTAGGGACTTGCTTTCATTTCATCTGAGTGGAGCTGAACACTCTCCTTTATTGGTTGTTCTTGCCCACAGAGGAAATCTGTGAGGTCATAATCTTGGCAGGCTGGTTGAGGATGCATCAGAGGGTCCAGATGTGGGACCACCATTTGTCTTTTGGCATAGTGGTGCCCAGGATTTTTGTGGTGCTATTTGCATGCCTAACAATACAGATACTGCAGTGGACTATGAGATGTCAATGAGTGCATCGACGCAATGTGATTTCAGACCTTGTCCTCTGGCCTTTCTGCTGGACCCTATGGTGGTAGGAGAAACTAACCATCAAATAGGTCCCCCATTTCCTGCACCCTAACAAACTACAACTTCTGCTGGCATATGGTTAATTGAAAGGCTGGGGAGCTTACCTCAGTTTTTCATGGGGTCATAGGATCATAGGTATATACTAGGCTAATGACCACTAGGGCCCTTATAAGTGTAGCTGTGCAATCCAAGTGTGACCCATATATAGGGAGTGATTTACTGACTGCCTCTGTCCATCAGAGACCTGGGCTTCCAGACCAGGGATGAATTTCCAGTTACCCATCCATTGGTCCAAGTTATGCTTAAATAGGGTTGGGGCGGAACTTTGCTTCACATGGATGGAGAAACCTGTTCCAGAGAATGGGTATTCTTTATGAAACATATCTGTTTCTCCCACTTCTGCAATGCCTCAAGCAAAATTTAGGTGTTATGATGCAGTTTGTTTTGCAGATGTGAAAAGGGTGGTTCAAACCAGGGTGCAGGAGGGATGACTTGTATGATAGTCAAAGATCCCCTCTCAGAAGTCTGTATGATACCAAGTGAAGAGACTGGGCTTTGAGGCAATCAACATAGGGCACTGTGTTTTACCCCCTGTATTCTTTCTGCAAGGAACCTTTGTGGGTGTTCCAGTTGCTACATGTGTCTGTTCAGGTAAATACCAAAAAGGGCTTTACACTCTATGATGGGTTTGATGAGGACCGAATACACTGGTATAATGACCTGTCTGGACCAGGATGCCGTGCCCTTACTTGTAAGTTGAGCAACATAGAAGGATTTTCTTACTGCTTTGGGCACATATTTGTCCAAATCTAGGTTACTATCTACATGAGTTCCCAGATCCCCGACTAGAGAATCAACTTTTAGCGATATATTACTGATGACATAGTTACCTGGGGTAGCTGACTTCCCAAAAGGTATTATAATGCATTTCATGTTATTTCCAGTTATGTTCCAAGAGAAAAAAAACATTACCTGTTGGCACCAAGTGTTTGTCTGTGTTGGACCTTTTTGAAGGGTGTTCTCGTTTTGAGGGATTGAGTCACTGTTCCCAATTTACAATCATCTGCGATCTTGGTGAGTCAGAGATCTTAGACATTGGCATTGTACTCTGAGAAGTAGATGCCAAAGGGCCCGACACAGAGCCCTGAGGGACTCCACTGGTGACCAGCCTCTTTGTAGAGGTAGCCTCACTGATCCTAACCCCTTGGGTCCTATCCATGAGCCAGCTAGCTGTCAAAAGTGTTATAAAGGTGTTTATGCCTAGTTCTATAAGTTTGTTGACAGTGCCAAGTGTGGTGTTGTATCAAATGCTTTAGCCAGATCTCGGTAGGCAGTATGCAACGCTTCCCCCTCATCCATTCCCTTAGTGAACGTTTCAAAGAAATTAATCAGGTTCCATAAGCATGACTTTCTTTTGACAAAGCCAAACTGGGAAGAATCCAGTGTCTGCAGGTCTCTTATGTCCTTGTTGATTTCCATGATAATTCTTTCCGTGGCTTTGCAAATAAAGACTAGTCAGACTAATTGGTCTGTAGTTTCCAGCATCTGTTAAAGGTTCTCCTTTATGAACAGGGATGACTGTTGCAGTCATTCATTCTCCTGGTGCCAAGCCTGTTTTAAGACTATAGTTGATTTTTTACTCCAGGGTCCTGACAAGTTGTATTTTAAACTGTTCAGGAGGAATCCAGAGATGTTATGGGGGCCCAATGGGCTGTATGCTTGGCTTCTGTGAGCACAGCCAGTATATGTTCCCTAGTTATAGTTGGATGTATTGTTTTTGAGGATATTTCTTGGGGGGTGGTTGGGGGTGAGACAGGGGTAAAATTGGAACTGAATTTGTCCACTAAAAAGTTTGCTGTATCACCAGGCTCTGTGAATGTGGTTCCATTAACCACTAGTTCTGCATATTTATGGTGCTACCTTTGAGGTTTCTGACATAGCTGTAGAAGGCCTTATGGTTCTCCTTCAACCTGGGAAGCTGATTAGCATCAAAATTGGCTTTGAGTGATGTAATTAACCCGCTTAATTGCCCATTTAGTTTGAGAGTTTTTATCTTTATGGGAATTAACCTTCCTGATTTTTGCCATAATTGTTTTGTGTATCCTGTTTAATTTGAAACACCAACAGAGCAGTTTGTTTCTGGAGTTAGTTCTGGCCTTTCTTCTACAACCTGTATGCAGCCATTGACATGGTTGCACAGAGTTTCTCAGAGCAATTCAGCATAACACCCCGGGGATCACTTCTGTGGCTCTGCTCGACAGGGGCACAGGAAATTAACTTTCTTGGGTTGACATAAGCCAGGGAACTTTGTTGGCTAGGCTTACTTAGGCCCTTGGGCTGATAGCCTAGTACCTACCTACCTACCTATGAACCTACCTATAAGCTGCTGTGTTTTCAGAGGTTGGAAGGGTGTTGAATTTTGACAAACCATTACTTAATAAAAGGTAGAGCTGATGTCCTTTTCATTCATTCCCTAACAAGTTCAGATCCGGTCCTTGGAACTGATTCACCCACATTTCTCTAGATTCTAGGATCTGACTGTTGAGCTCCTCCCTTTATCCAAAATGCCCCTGACCCCACTGCATTACCTCAAATCTGGTTTACCGCTGTATGATTTGGTTGGGATGGCATTCTCTGGAACTCATTTTGGTGTAGTGAGTTAAAAACTTTATATATAATTCTCTTTTAGCTTTTTTCTATGCTATTTTATAACCTCTTTATAGTATCTCCTTTACTCTCAACTAGTTTAGCGTTTTTACCAATTTTTTTTTTTGTATTCATTACCATTGTTGGAAACAATTCTTCTTTCTCCTTCCCCTCACTGTGAGGTATTTCTTTACCTTGTTTAGCCTTTGCTGCATGGCTTTTTCGCACAGTATGGCTGAAAAGCTGACTTGCTTTAAAAAGTGCACTTCTGAGGGCATAAGATACCCAAATCTGATGCCCACAGGGAGTGTGTCTATTGTTTTAGGCCTTTCACATCTGGACACCTCTTGCATCATTTGTGCTGGCTTCAGCGCCAGAGCCATTAGCGATAGAAGGAACAAACTGGTACTTAAGTGCCTTATTCCTGCTTTTGCTCCTTCTGGAACTTCTACATCAGGGACTCAAACCCCCTGTCATAAATCTAAGGAGTCCAGGGAGCATAGAAAACGCTGTCCTGCAAGGTCTCCCAAGTCTGCTTCAACTTCAGAATCGCCAATCAAAATTTCTAAAAATCTGATCTAAAGCCCTCTGATCCAATGCCTATAGCTTCAAAATCTCCTCGGCTCTGAAGCCCAGAGTTCTCCCTGGAGTCAGTAACCCCGAGACTGAGGTCTCCTTTTCTTAAAGAGACTTCAAAGAAATCTTCTAGACGTCCTTCCACTTCCTCTTCCTTCAGGTCATCCTGAAGTCTTTCCAAAGCAGAGGTGGATTGGATGATGAAAACATTTCTCAGAACACAGATCCAGATGGCGGTCTTACCGGCTCCAGCTCCCACTGGATCTGTGAGCCTCAAACCTCACTGTCATAAAGTCATTACTCATTCTCTGATCAGACCTTCTCTTTCACAGCATTGGGATCCGAGATCTCCAAAAGTTGAACCATCTAATCTGAAGTTTCCTTTAACTTTGACTCCAGCTTATTCCCTGATCCATTTGGCTCCAACTTCTTTGGAGTGGGATGTATCTTGGGAGTGGGATGTATCTTGGGGCCGAAGCATTTGTGTCAGATCCAAGGGGATGACTTCAGCTCTGAAGCTTTCAGAGCTGTCACTTCCCCTTGGGTCTTCGGCTCTGGACAGCTCAGCTCCAACTTCTCCCTTGGTGCTGGGGGTCAGGAAAAGCCGTGGATTGTCTGTGCCAAGAGTGCTCTGGTCAGATTGTCCTCAGCTTCTCCTGGCCCCTCTGCCTTCGAGGTGGTGGACAAGGTTTTCTCTCACCCAAGATTAGTTTCTGCTCTTACATCTTTGGAGCCAATCCCTGTTCCGTCTTCCAATCCTGTAACTGAGTCTACTCATCCTGTCTCTCAGGGACAGCCAGCCCGTATGAGTTTCTAGGCAATTCCATTTAGGGACTTCCCAGACTCTTCGGATACTTCTCCAGAACAGCCCACTGAAGAGTTCCCTCGAAAGAAGTCGTGTAAAAGAGGTACTTGTATTCCCCACAGGAATCCCTCACAAAAGACACTGATTTCGATGAAGGGGAAAGGTCCCCTACATGTCTACCTGAAGACATTTCCTCAGACATTTTAGAAATCCTCTGCCATAAAGGTGGTTGGTCATCTAAATCCCTTCCTAGGAGGAATCCGTGTTCATTGAAGCCTTCAGGTCTGGCCCATCTTGGTGTTTGGTTACTGCCCCCCACAGTGGATGAGCTTACAGATCTCATCTCCCGCTGGGCATGGAAGGAACTGGATACTGTAGAACCAATCCCTAGATGCCCTGATAAGATTTTGAGTGCATCTGCAGAGACAATATTGGACTAATAGGATCCTCTAAATGCCATGATTTTTGTGGCAGCCACCAGGAAGGAGCTAGCCAAGCAGAGCTCCACTGTTCATCCCCCTGATAGGGAGTCTAGGGAGTTAGACAGGTATGGGAAGTAAGTTTATGCCTCATTAACCTTTGCTTTATGGTCGGTGAACTACCTGGCACACTTCAGTAGGTTACAGAGGGACTTAGTTAAGGAACTCTCTAACTTTATCCCTGGGTCCATGTCAACAGAGGCACAAAAGTCTTTTTCCTCATGACTGGCCACCCTACAGTCAATATCAAATGTGTCCATGAGGCTAATCTCAAATGCACTTGAAGGTTCCTAATGGGCAGCTGTTTCAGGCATAGCCATTAGGAGACATGCCTAGATGCAGTTGTGCAATTTTGCAGAGCCCTTTAAAGTGTCATTCGTCAACACTCCCTTTGATGGAGCTTTGTTTGGGTCAACCATTAAAGAGAAACTTTCCAGCAGTGAGCCAGATGGAAAGACCTTGTTTGTCATGGGAATCTATTTTTCGTCCCCCCCCCCAAAGACCTTTTATATGAAATCAGCATGGTGGTAAAAAGATGTAATTCTGATGTTCCACCCAGTCAGTGGGAGTTAACAGCTCTAGATGCTCAAAAGCTGCTAGACAAGAGTCATCCAAGGGGTCCCTCCAAAGGGGATCCAGAATGTATAAATAACCAAAAAAATGGAGCAAAGTCCAGAAAGAGCTGCCAAAAACCAAGGAATCTGGACTAAACATGAAAGGCACCACACAGACAGACACACTAACAAACCTCCAGGCTTAAATGACAGTATTTCCTTGGTACCCCTGTTAAAACTCAGGTCTGCCACACTTTGATCAAATAACTTTGTGTTATATTAAATGTCTTTTTACACATAGCTTTTTATACAGTTTTTATTTTTATATATGTACTTTATAAAATATTTATTTTTGTATATTTTTTACATTTTTTATGTAATATGAATTCATTTTTAACTGTGGGTGTATCAATTTTATCTGTTCCAGACATATTTAATTCCAAATTCTAATTTTCAAGCATTTCTATGATGTATTTACTATGTTAGTTACACTATATCTTTAAATATCCGTGATTGTTTTAATTGATTAATTATTTAATGAGAGTATATGTAGTGATGCAGCAGTACTCCATTATTTACTACATCTGAGGAAGTCTGAGGGATACTTGGACAAAAACGCTTGTTTGCTTCTGTCGTGGCGTTTATTCAAAAAAAGGAGTCTGCTTTGTGTTTCTACATTAACCAGGAGTTTCCTGTGTGGTGCCTTTCCTGTTTAGTCCAGATTCTTTGGATCCAGAATGTACTCAAGGTTCTTTAGTGCCAAAGAAAACCGTGGACCTGAGACCCATCTTGGATCTCGGTTATCTGAACCAGTTCATAGAGTTATGAGTTATGATGGTCCATTCTGCCTCTCTTGCAGAAAGATGACTGGATGTGCTGCATAGATCTTCAGGATGCATACTATCAAATTGAAATGAACAGGCACTCTCGAAGATACCTACTCTTCTGCTGGGAGCCAGTCATTATCAGTTCAGAACCCTGCCCTTTGGTCTCACCACTGTCCCCAGGGTGTTCACCAAATGCATAGCAGTGGTAACAATTCCAAGACTGCATGGATTCATTGTTTCCTTATTTGCAACAACCAAGTATGTCCTAGAAAAAACAGGGATTACTTCAATTATCCCAATCCCTGTAAATCACAATAGAGTTTGTAGTGGCTCACCTAGATACAATCAATCATCTCACACTCTCAACACAAAACCGAGTTCTTGGTTTGAGGTTGCATGTCAGACAAGATGTTCATCGTGTTACACTGCTGAAGTCATTACACTTGGGTTATCCTGCCGTCAGGCGGTCCCGCAGTCGGCCAGAGTTCCAAAGTCTTGGTCCGGCGTCGGTTGCTGTCACTTCTTCCCTGACGTCAGTGCGCCAGGGGTATATAAGATGCATCCGACGCCATTTTCTTCAGTCTTTCTTGCCGCGCGGTGCCCGAAGCAGAAGCAGTTCACAAGTGCCGGTCGGCCGACTCCTGAGATTTTCGAAGTCGAATTTCAGATCCGAAGTCTTCAATAAAGCTAAGTACCCCGTTGAGGAAACTTTTTTTTCTTGCCTCAGACCGATGTCAGAAAAAGTTAATAATTGTATTTCTTGTGGGAAGCAAATACCTCATAAGGACTTCCACTCTTACTGTATTCCATGCCTAGGCCCTGATCACGACGTCACTAGTTGTCGGTTTTGTGCTAGATTTAACAAACGCACTATAAAAAGACGTTCTGATTTTGCTTTGCACTACTTTGGCCGAAGGTTCAATTATACTATGTCGTCGGATCAACCGACGACCTCAGTACCGAAAAAACGCAAAGACAAGGACAAAGACAGGCATCCGAGGTCCAAAACCGACGACAAACCTCTTCTAGGCCAGTCGCTGGTTCTCAGTGAGGTGCTTTCACAGCCCCTGACACCCGCTACCTCAGAGCCACAGGCCACTCTCGACTTCCATGTGGAGACAACTAGGCCTCTGGAAACTCAAGGTATTGGGCCTACGGAAACTAATCCCTCAGATGGGTCCAGAGCCGCTGAGCAGGCATCGGCTTCTGAGGGTGTTTTCAGACCTTCACAACTTACCATTAAAACAACAGCCAAGACAAAGGTACCATTAAAGACAAAGAAACAAGTACAGCATTCTCCTGGACAGTCCTCCATGCCTAAGAAACAGATGCTTAAAATGGCCGAAGACCTCATTACTCTAATCAGGGGTTCCCATCCCCCTCCTGAGAAAAGGGCTAGGCAGGATACAGACTATGATTCCACTGATCAGGTTTCCATTTCCTCTGATTCCTCTTCAGACCAGGGATACTCTATACCCCCCATATGAGGACTCTGATGCTGAAGAATCTATCCCTTCAGCCTCTCCTCCTGAGGATTATTCCTTTGGGGAAACTTTACATACCATGAGGGAGCATTTCCATTGGGAAAGTCAGGATTACCCAGAATACAAGAAAAAGCTCAGGGATTTCCTTTTTTTGCCTCAGCACAGGCCGCTGGCTATTCCGCCTGTGCTAGACATTGTGGATGATGTGTTCTCTGAATCCAGCTTATCTCCTGATTCTTTGCCCCCTGCTCCAGCCAAGCCAGACAGGTACTATAGAGTCCCTGACTCTCACAAGTTTCTTTACAAAAACCCCTCTGCTGATCCAGAAACTATTCCCCAGGGTCCAAAAGGGGTTAAGACTTCCATTGCAAAAAATCCAGTACCCTCTGACAGAGATTCCAGAGCTTTGGATAGATGGGGGAAGAAAGTATACACTTCTGCAACTTTAGCAGTAAGAGCTTTAATTGCCAGTTTCATATGCTTAAATACCAACAATATTTAATGGCTCAGTTAAAACAGAAAATGCTTGCAAGCTCAGAAGCTCCTGATTGTAAAGAAATGCATGATTTATTGCATGCAGTTGAACAGGTGGGAAAACATACTCTGCAATGTGGTTCTGATTCTTTAGAGGCCTCTTGTAGATCCGCAGTTACAGGTTCTGTGATTTGAAGACATGCTTGGTTAAAAGAACAGAGTTTACCTGATCATGTTAAGGCAAAATTATTGGATGGTCCTTTACAGCAGGATACCTTATTTGGTGTTAAGGCAGAAGAGGTGTTAAAGAAAATGGAGGATAAAGCTAAATCTATGCAAACAGTCAAGGATTTCTTACAGGTACAGCCACCTCGGTTTAGCAGAAATTGGCCAACAGAGAATTGGTCCTTTCCAGTGTCAGACAGGCCACAGAGAGGCAGATACAGATGCCCAAGAGGCAGATCTCAACCCCAAGGCTCAGACAATGACAGTGGGGCACCTCAACCCCAAAAGGAGGTGAGAACAAGTCTCAACCTTACAGGAAACAGTCACAATGACTTTCCCTTCATACGCCAAGCACGTCCCTTTTGGAAGCCCCCTTAGGGGGAAAACTAGCACTTTTTTCTCAAAACTGGCAAACAATCACCCAAGACAAATGGGTTCTGAATATTGTGTCTCAGGGTTACAGGTTCCACTTTCATACTTTACCAAGGCTAAAAGGAATGCCAGACCTGCCACAAAATCAATGGGCAGAGGCACAAAAACAAATTTCAGCCCTCATGGACATGAGAGCTATTCAAAAAGTACCACAACAGGAACAAGGACAATGATTTTATTCAAGACTCTTCCTGGTCTCCAGAAAGGACAAGGCCTGGAGGCCCAAACTAGACCTTTCAATTCTGAATACTTACCTGGATATTCCAAAATTCAAAATGTTGACATTACAGCAGCTTCTACCCATGCTGGGCAAGAAGGCTTGTCTTGTTACTCTGGACCTCAAAGAAGCATACCTGCATGTCCCTATCAGACAAAATTGTAGAAGATACCTCCGATTCAAAGCTGGTACAATGCACTACCCATTCTCTGCACTGCCCTTTGGCTTATCTACTGCGCCCAGGGTCTTCACAAAGTACCTGGCACCAGTAATTGCATTTTGCAGACAAAAAGGAATTCAAATATATCCATACCTGGACGACTGCCTCATTCAAGCAGAGACAAAGGACATTCTTCTACAGCATCTGGCGTTTGTAAAAAGGTTGCTAATTTCTCTAGGGTACACAGTAAATGAAAAGAAGTCAAAACTAGTGCCCTCTCAACAGATTATATTCCTGGGTGCCAGCTTAAATACAACAGCCCAGATGGCTTGCCTCACGCCAGACAAACAAGTTCAACTAACTCAATATTTTCAATTACTGGCAAAAAAGTTCCATCTCCCTGCAAGAAAAATTCTGCAGGCCCTCGGATTCATGGCATCCTGCATTCTACTAATACCATATGCCAGACTGCATATGAGGAAATTGCAATGGTACCTAAAAAGTGTTTGGACTCACCACTGTCACAGTTTAGAAGCAGTAATACCAATGATTCCCTGCCTACAACAGGAGATTCGATGGTGGGCACAGGCGTGTCACCTAAACAAGGGTCAGCCTTTTACCCAACCCACAGCCAGGCAAACTCTAACAACAGATGCTTCGGATTACGCCTGGGGAGCACACATGGCAGGAAAATGCATTCAGGGCAAGTGGACCACAGACCAGATGCATCTTCACATCAATCAAAAAGAGATGTTGGCTGTTCAAAATGCCCTAACAGCTTTCAAGGACCTTCTGCATCCAGGACAATTATTACTAAAGACAGACAACACCACAGTAATGTGGTACATAAACAAGCAAGGGGGCACTTATTCTTATCCCCTATGCAGACAAGCCATGACCTTGTGGAACACAGCTCTAACGTATCAAGTTCACCTGCAAGCACAATTCCTGCCAGGAAAAAAAAAAAAATACTCTGGCAGACGATCTAAGCAGAAATATCATGGACCCTCATGAATGGAAATTGAATCCACAAATCTTCAGCATGGTAATGCAAAAATGGGGATGCCCAGACATCTTTTTGCCTCCCCACTGAATTGCCAACTACAAAAATTCTGCACAAGGACTTATCACAAACAAGCATGGAAAGTGGACGCTCTCCTGTTCAGCTGGAAAAACCTAAAAGTTTATGCCTTCCCACCACTGCCTCTCCTTTCAAAGGTACTCCTAAAAGCCAGACAAGAAAAACCACAGATGATCTTGATTGCTCCAGACTGGCCACGCCAGCACTGGTACCCTATCTTAAGGAACTTGGCTCAAGGACCACCATGGATTTTGCCTCAGATTCCACACCAAAACAATCAGATCCTGTATGGTCAGCTCAAAACCCTGAACCTAGCTGCATGGCAGATACATTAACCAAACAAGCAACACCTCTCTCTAAAGCTGTTATGGATGTCATTTTGGAGGCCAGGAGACCTAGCACCAGGAAAGCTTACTCAGAAAAATGGAACATATTCTGCGCCTGGAACCAGGCTCAAAACCTTGACCCTCTTGTTCCAAACATTCCTCAGATTTTACAATACTTAACTGAGATGCTGGACAGAGGCCTATCCTTCTCATCAATTAAGATCCACGCCTCTGCCATTTCAGCACATTACAACACGGATCCTCCTTTATTCTCTCATCCCTTGCTAAAGCAGTACCTCAGAATGGCTAAAAACATAAGACTGCCCCGGAGAGCACTCAACACCGACTTGGGACCTCAATTTCGTTTTGGAAAAACTGACCCTACCATCTTTTTAGCCAATTCAGCCGATCTAAAATTTTTATAATGGAAAACAGCTCTGCTCCTGGCAGTAACTTCAGCACGAAGAGTCTCAGAGCTACAGGCATTAATGGCAGTGGAACCTTTTATAATTTTTCATCAGGACAGGGTTTCTTTAAGGACAAACCCTACCTTTATGCCAAAGGTGATATCTAGTGTGGCTCTTAACCAAACCATCCATTTGCCAACTTTTTATCCAAACCCCCAGAATAAAGGGGAGAAACTTCTGCATTCTTTGGACATACACAGGCAGCTACGCTTCTACTTGGACAAAACAAAAGCTTTCAGGAAAACTGAGCAACTGTTTGTAGCATATGCTGCAGGATCACAGGGCAAGGCTATCTCAAAGCAGACTATATCCAAATGGATAGGACACTGTATTCGTTACTGCTACACACAGCATGGAAAATCAGTCCCAAATACCATTAGGCCACATTCCACCAGGGCAACAGCCACTTCAACAGCCTTTCTCAGAGGAGTACCTACCAAGGAAATTTTGGAGGCTGCAACTTGGAGTTCAGTGCACACCTTCACCAAGCATTACCACCTGCCTCTTTACTCTAAATCCAGAGCAGGATTTGCCACTGCAGTTCTGCAGGGCCTCATAGCCAATCCTAACTCTTTATAGACCAGCTACCTAACCTTAGCTTTGGGATTCTACCCAAGTGTAATGACTGCAGCAGTGTAACACGATGAACATAGTGCAGTTTTGTACCTACCATAAATGTAGATGTTCAAGTGTTCACACTGCTGCAGTCCAGGTTACCCTCCCTCCATCCCCTCTGAACTAGCTGGACTTATCTATACCTTTCTATCCTGTACAACCTTTGTGGTGTATTTGCTTGTAACTGAAGGTATTGTTTTTATTTTATATGTATATATTTTATTAGCAATATGTATTGCCTACCTAATGGGGGCACCTGACGTCTGGGGCAAGAAAAACTGAAGAAAATGGCGTTGGATGCATGTTATATACCCCTAGTGCACTAACGTCAGGGAAGAAGCGACAGCAACCGACGCCGGACCAAGACTTTGGCCGCCTGACGGCAGGATAACCCAAGTGTAATGACTGCAGCAGTGTGAACACTCGAACATCTACATTTATGGTAGGTACAAAACTGTACTTTCTTTCTCCTCAAGCAAAACTGATTCTCAAAAGGCCTAGGATTAATGGCTGCTGTGATTACCTTGATGCCTACAGCTCACCTTCACATGCAAATCCTCCAGTGGACTCTAGCAGTGCCATGGTCCTTTCAACCGCAGCCTTTGCAACATCCTATAAAACTATCTCGGGTTTGCAAGGTATCCCTACTGTGGTGGATACAGTCCGATGATGTTTGTCAAGCAAGCCCCTTGATTCTTCCTCCCGCAGATGTCACATTGACCACAGATGTCTCCCAGTTGGGGTGGGGGGGTATTTGCATTTCTTGAGATGGACTGCTCAAGACACATGGTCCTCAGAAGAGATCAGTTTGCATATAAATGTCTTAGAGGTGAAAGTGGTCCTTTTAGCATTGCAGGCCCTTCAGAACACTCTTCCTCTAGGGGCAATTGGTATCCAAATGAACAATATGTCAGTAGTTTGGTATATCAACAAACAAGAGGGAACCAGGTCTTAACCCCCTCTGTCAAGAAGCAATGAGAGTTTGGCAGTGGGCAGTCTCCTCCAACTGCTTTCTGGTGGCAACATATATACCGGGGAAATCTAACATTCTAGCAGACAAACTCAGCAGGACCATCCTGATGCCTCACAAGTGGCCTGTCAAACAATGGCAAACATGATTTTCAACAAATGGTGTTAACCTTGCAGCGAACTATTCGCCTCTTCCCACAACAACAAATGCAGCAGGTTCTTTGTCCTAATATCTCCTCAGGGACAGTCACCAAGAGATGCTGTACGCCACGTTTGATCCTCCAGTCAGCTATATGTTTATCCTCTAATCTCCAAATTCCTTCAGAAAGCACTCCGGTTGAAGAGCAAAGTGATCCTCGTTGCCTCCTTCTGGCCTTTGCAAGTGTGGTTCCCCTTTCTGTGGTCTCATCTACTATGTCCTCCTTGGACACTGTATCCTAGTCCAGACCTCTTTTCCCACCCGTCATGGATGACTCATCCGTATATTGCAGTCCTCAGATTAACTGCATGACATCCTCAATTCCAATGATGCCTAGATATTCCAGGCTTTCCTTTCCTGTTCACCAAATTTTATTTTCATCTCAGAAGCCGTCTACAGGGAAGATTTGTGAGAATAAATGGAAGAGTTTTTTTTTTGGGGGGGGGGTGTTCAGCAGAGAGACGTTGATCCTTTCACCACTCCACTTCCTGCTGTTTTAGATTTTCTTGCCTCGGCTTTTCAGAATGGTGCAAGTTTCTCCACCATCAAAGTTCAGCTGGTAGCCATCTCTAACTATCACATCGGGGACAATGCTTCCCCTTTAGCCTCATCCAAGTTGTATAAAGTATTTCTTAAAGGTATGTTTTTACTTAAATCTCTGATTAAGGATCCCACTCCACCTGGGATCTTAATGTTGCATTACAGATTTTAGTACAATCATCCCTTTGAGTCCTTGGCTAAAGCAGATCTCAGATTTCTTAGAAAACAGTCTCTTTCTTGTGGTTATAACTTCTGCGAGATGAATCTCTGAACTCCAAGCACCCTCTTCAAACCACCATATTTGATTTTCCATAAAGATAGGGTTATCTTAGTACTAACGCTTCTTTTTTTACCTAAAGTTGCCTCTGAAGCAAACATTAATCAAGTGATCAATTTGCCTGTTTTCTTTCCTAAATTTGGCAATAAAGGAGAATACATGCTTCATCTTTTAGATGTGCATAGGTAACTTCATTTTTATCTTCATAGGACTAAGGAATTTAGAAAGTCTGACCAATTGTTTGCTTTTCCAGTAACAAACTATGATCACCCATTTCAAACACTACACTAGCCAAATGGATAACTGCATTTCTTATCTTTCCTCTTCTAGAGGCTTAACCTTACTGTCGCTCACCTATCTAGGATGTAATAGAAGAGTCTTTGTGGGTTCTGTTCAAGCAGCTTTATTTTATACAAATGCATTACTATAGAAGATTACTGACTTTAACTTAAGTAACTTCTATACACATTAACAACTGTGATCTTGCATGCTCTCTCCCTAGCTGCACTTTCAAAAATGGCACTAGGGATTGCACGTGTCTAGAATTTATACCTGCACGTATAGCCTTGATGTGCTTCTTAAAGATACAGCATACACATCACTTGCACTCCGATCTATACTTACCAAGAGAACCAAATGCAGTGTCAACTAGGTCATTGGCTATGTCAAGCTGCTTTTTGGGGCCAGAGCCTCTATTGATGATATTTGTGCACCAGCCACATTGTCTAATGCTCATACCTGTATTTATTCATTACAAGTTGGATATCATCTCCAGAAACAGAACTGCATTCTGTCCTGCGGCTCTCCTGAATATCCTTCCATGAGGGCCACCCAAGTTTACCGTAGCAGGGGGCCCTGTCCGTTTAGTTGAGGAACAAATGAAAATGACAGCATCCGATATAAAAGTTATGTACTCACCATAACTATGCATCTGTGTTGTCCATTTTCATTCTTCCTCAACTTCTATCCCACCTTCCCCGATCAGTGTCTTTGGGAGAGATCTCATGGAATTTTTTGTTAGGAACCATAGTTTCTGTATGAGCACCTGTTCTCTTAAATTTTCTCCTTTCTGTAGTGTTATTACTAGTTTTTATATTTGAAAAGTTGTATAGTAACAGCAAATTCAGTCTGAGGTAATGCAGTGCTCATATGCATTATAAGAAAAGGGAGGATGCAAGGATCAGATCCGAAACCATTTATTGAGAAAGAATGAAAATGGACAGCACAGATGCATAGTTGTGGTGAGTACATAACTTTTATTTTTGCCTTATAATACTTCCCAGCCGTTACTGGTTTCACTGGGGTTATAGAATTGATTTTGATTTTGAAGGAGGCAGCTTTATTGCTGTACCTTACCAGGGAGGACAAGACTTTGGGGGGGGGGGTTGCACCATGTTTGTGAGTATGAGATCCAGTATTTTGGAGCCTCTACTGGGCATATTCACCCTTTGATCAAGGGGGTTTGTATTTCCGAAGTCCAGGAATCTCTGTGCCTGTAGATTTGAGAATGTGTAAGATTCTCAGTCTGTAGAGGGGGTAACTAAAGTCTGCCATGAGTAGGTTGTTAAGTTGGATGCCAAGTGTCTTCAGTAGGTCCAAGTATGCCTTGTAGGATATGGTATGGGATTTTGTTCGTCATGATGTGCACATAGAGGAATTCCAGTACATTATCTTGTTTGACCTACCTAGGGGCATACTTGTTATTGACTTTTATCAAGACACTTCAATCTTTAGCCCTTGTCTGTGGAGCTACTGGTCTGAAAGTGTGGAAAACACTGAAACCTTGCATTGCTTGGATACTCTGTGTCACTTCAAACCATGTCTCAGTAGCTGCACAGATGTCTGTATTCTCAAGTGTGAGGAGGGCTTTGAGAGAGTGTCATGTTCTTATTTAGGCTGCTGGCATTAAGCAGTAACATCTTGAGGTTCAGCTAAGGTGAGCTGATTTTGCTATGTCGGTAGGATTGTCAGTTTGGCATTGCCTAAAAAAACACTATGGGGATGAATAAAGATTTAGCCGGTATTTGAAGCCTAGAGGAGGCAGGTGCAGGTCAACCTTAGCAAAGCACCATGGTCCGTTAACCATGTCTTCCCAAGCTGACAAATATTTGATCTCCTTAGATTGACAGCAAAAAGTTAAACAGTTGTTAAAATCGATCACGTTTTGCTCATATTGTGGCATTATCCTCAGTGATTGTAATATGCTGCTCAGTTCCAGGCTTATACCTGCCTGAAACACATAATCTGAGAGCTTCATAATGTATCTCTTCATATAGTCCAGGGAGGTATGTCTCAGGTCATTTACATCTACATGGACTACAGTGGAATCCTTCTGGTACCTGTGGTGTAGTAACTTGAGTGCGTGATTTGACAGATCCTGGCTCCAGATCTAACAATTATCTTCTTCTTCAGCCTGGTTAGAGGAACATCAATATGTCTTACAATAGAGCCTCTTATAATGAGAGTCCTGGGAAGTGTTTGCTTTCCTTAGAGGCTTAGTGGTTGGGGCTCCATTGAGAGTGACTGTATGTGTGGTGTTGTTTTTTTTCTGAGTGGCTTTGGTTTTGCTGAGGCATAGCTGTGCCACCAGGCAGTCTAGGTGATCTTTGTTCTTTAGTAAGATTGCTTTCAAGTGCCTCAGTGTATATTATTCTGTGTGTGTTATTCTGTGTATGTATTGTGTGCTGTGTGAGGTAGGTGTTTTGTGCATGGTTTTGGCAACTTGATGTGTGCTTGTATGTGAGAGTTTAGCCTCCAGTGTCATTGTGTAAGTACACATCTCAAATACTGTGTCTCTTTTTTTTTTATGGATTAGCAGGTTATCAGTAAACATGAGAAAATTGCTGCATGGTCAATATGGACATCTTTAGGCAAAGTGGTCTACAGAAAACTTAGAAAATTTCATATGCATGCTGTCAAGTTCTTTGAGCTGCAAGAGGGGGTGTTTTAGGGTTGGAAGGCTAATAAGGATGTTTTATTGATATAGACTAAGAAGTGTGCTTTATTGGGGCAGATTATGCTAAACAGTACTAAATTCTACTAACTTTAATGTTTATGCAATACTGATTTCTACTAAATCTACAGGTATTGCCACTGTGTGCTCAAGAAGCTACTGTAAGGTTGTTGGCATGCAAGGCATTTGCTCTATATTTACTGCTTTACAGGGTACATTTTTATGGACCATTCTCTAGGGGAAAATTTGCATTCTAAGTGTTTCCTACTGTATTGGACACTGATAACCACTCCTGCTAGGTGAGCACCTCTGAGCAAATGCCCAAATTTATAGCAGTACAGGGAGAACAGAAAACGAATTAATGAACCCCTCGGGCCAATAAAATGACTACACTGTCATCCCTTTTGTATGTTTCCCAACTCCGATAGACCATGTACATACCTCTCACAAGATGAATAAACTCAGTCCTCCTAATGTAAAAACACATAGAAGAAGTGCAGTCCTACCACAAGCCAATTAAGCAACTAATGGGAAATCCCTTGCTTTTTTTTTTTTGCACAAATAAAAGAAACAGTAATGTGATCACTCAAAATAACTTAAGCAAGTGCAATTTAGCAATCAAAAGTACTTAGATGTTCTTCGTTCCACATTGCTGCAGTCCTTACTATTGGGTAGTCCGCTGTCCAGTCGGCCCGAATACCAGAGTATATGGCTGACGTCGGTCAGGCGCGTGAACTGGCGTCAGTCGTCAGGGTACTAATGCGCATGACCGACGTCATATCCTCAGTCTTTTTTGCCGCATGGTCCGATGCAGAAGCAGTTTTGCGAGTGCAGGTTGGCGTTCTGAAATATTTCCGAAACCGGAGTTTCAGACCGAATCAGAGTTGGCTAAGTACCCTGTTGGGGAACATTTTGGTTTTTACTTGCCTCAGTATTTAACCGGATGTCAGAAAAAGTGAATAACTGTATTTCTTGTGGGAAACAGATACCTCATAGGGATTACCATACCTTGTGTATTCCTTGTTTAGGGCCTGAGCACGGCGTTGTTGGATGCGCTCTTGTGCTAGGTTTAACAAGCACTATTAAGAGGAGGTTAGACTGTGCCAGGTTAGTGTTTGGGAAGCGTTGCAATTATAAAATGCCGTGGATACTCCGGCGCCCGCTTCGTCCAAGAAGCGGAAGAACAAAACAGCGAAGCCTAGGGTTGATGAACCGCTAGTCCGGGACGTCCGTTCTGTAGAATACTCAGTGGAGCCAGAGGTTTTGCCAGGAGTTTCTATGGAGTCTCAGGCAGAAACTTTACTGTTACAGGATGTGCCTTCTCAGGAGGTAGGCCAGGCTGAGGGGCTTCTCAGGTAACTGTTCTTCCCTCTCTTCCCAAGGTAGTTAGAGCCTCTCCTTCTGTTGCCAAAACTTCTTTGAGAGGTAGGCCAAGTTCAGCTTCAGTGGGGGCTTCTCCTAGCATTTCGGGTTCTGTACCTAAGAAACATATGCTTAAAATGGCAGAAGATTTGATTACTATGATTAGAGGTTCTATGCCCCTCCTGATAAGAGGCCTAGGGTGGAACCGAGTTTGATAGTTTTGAACAGTGTTCAGAGGCTTCTGAGTCTTCTGCGGAAGATTTGCAGGAGTATCCTCCTTATTCTGATTCTGATGTGGATGATTCCACTCCTCGGCTTCTCCTCCTGAGGATTTCTCATTTTCAGAGACTCTGCATTCCATGAGGGAGCACTTTAAATGGGAAGGCCAGGATTACTCTGATTCAGGAAAAGGCTTAGGGAATTCTTGTTTTACCCCAGCATAGGCCCTCAGCTATACCTCCTGTGTCGAATGTGGTGGAAGATGTTTTTGCAGAGCCTTCCCTGAACCCTGATTCTTTGCCTCCTGCTCCTGTTAAACCTGATAGGTACTATAGGGTGCCCGAAGCTCATAAGTATTTGTTTAAGAGTCCTAGGGCGGATCCAGAAACTGTTTCTCAGGGGCCTAAAGGTGTTAAGGCCTCTGTGGTTAAAAATCCTGTTCCAACTGATAAAGAGGCAAGGGCTTTGGATAGGTGGGGAAAGAAAGTGTATACTTCTTCCACTCTAGCCATGAGAGCGTTGAATTGTCAGTTTCACATGCTAAAATATCAAAATTATCTCCTTTCACAATTGAAATCTAAGGTGGATGCTTTGGCGGAAGGTATTGAGTGTAAAGAGTTGCTGGATTTGGTTCATGTGTCTGAACAAGTGGGTAAGCATTCTTTGCAATGTGGTTTTGATGCTGTACAGGCCTCCTCGAGGGTGGCTGCCACTAGTTCTGTTCTTCGCAGGCATGCCTGGTTGAGGATCAGAATTTAGCTGAGCATGTTAAGACAAGGATTTTGGATGCTCCTTTACAGTCTGATGTGTTGTTTGGTTAAGCCTGTGGAAGCAGTTTTAAAGAAAATGGAGGACAAAGCTAAGTCTATGCAAACTGTTAAAGATTTTTGCAGGTGCAGCCCAAAGTTTAGTAGAAATTGGCCTGCTAAGGGGTGGACATATCCTGCTTATGATTCCCAGTCTAGGGGTAGGTCTAGGCGTGGTAGGGCAGAGCTCAAGGTTCTTTTAGGCCTAGAACAGGGAGTTCACCTGCTCAGACTTCTGGTGAGGGCAGGGGTCAGTCCTTTCGTAAACAGACCCAATGACCTGCCTTTTCAGCTGCCAGTAGATTCTCGTCTGGCAGCTCCTTTGGGAGGAAGACTGTCTCTTTTCAAAGAAAATTGGGATTTAATTACTCAAGACAGATGGGTGTTGGATATCATTCACCACGGTTACAGGTTTTATTTCCACACATTGCCCCCTTTCAAAGGCATGGCAGAGGTTCCTCCTCCACAAAGAAAAGAGGCTCACAAGCAAATTTCTCAGTTACTCCAGATGGGGCCATTCAGCCAGTCCCTGTATCAGAAAGGGGCCTAGGATTTTATTCTCGCCTGTTCCTAGTCCCAAAGAAGGGGAACACGTGGAGACCAATTTTGGATTTATCTCTCCTCAACACTTATCTGGACATTCCCAAGTTCAAGATGTTGACGTTACAACAGCTTTTACCTCTGCTGGGCAAAGATCACTGGATGGTAACTTTAGATCTCAAGGAAGCTTACCTTCATGTGCCTATAAGGCTAAGTTGCAGGAAGTATCTGCGGTTTTGAGCTGGAAATTCTCATTATCAGTTCTCTGCATTGCCCTTTGGCTTATCTACTGCCCAGAGTATTCACAAAGGTTCTGGCTCCAGTGATAGCTTACTTCAGGCTACAAGAAATTCAAATCTATCCTTACTTGTGCGGCTGCCTGATTCTGGCTCAAGAAAAGGAAGACCTTCTACAGCATCTGGAATATGTTATAGCAGTGCTAAGATGCCTAGGGTATTCTGTGAACGAAATAAAGTCCAGTCTAGTACCCTCTCAAGACATGTGCTTTCTGGGTGTGAGACTGAATACAGCAGCCAGATGGCCTTTTAACCCCGGACAAACAAAAGAGTCTATCACTTTACTTCCATCAACTATCTCATCAGTCCGTGCTGACTGCAAGGACAGTCCTTCAAGCATTAGGGTTCATGGCATCTTGTATTCTGGTGCTTCCCAATGCCAAACTGCATATGAGGAAGCTACAATGGTATCTCAAAATGTATGGACACAGCACTGCCAGGATTTGGACACTGTCATTCAAATAATACCTTGCCTTCAAAAAGAATTTTGTGGTGGGCTCAGGAATGTCACCTAAACAAGGGACTCTCTGTGACCCGGCCAGAGGCGAGTCAGATTTTAACGACAGATGCCTCGGACATTGCTTGGGAGCTCATCTAAATGGAAAGTGGATACAAGACAAGTGGCCTGCCAGACTACAGCATCTACATATCAACATGAAGGAGATGTTAGCAGTCCAGTTTGCATTAATGGCTTTCAAGGAGTTACTTCTTCCAGGGCAGGTGTTGATTCTAACAGACAACACAACTGTCATGTGGTACATCAACAAGCAAGGGGGAACACATTCTTATCCTCTATGCAGGCAAGCAATGATTTTATGGGAGACTGCGCTAAGCTTGCAACTAACTCTTCAGGCAAGGTTTCTGCCAGGAGCACAGAACTCCTTAGCAGATGTGTTAAGCAGACAAATCATGGATCCCCACAGTGGAAACTGGATCTTCATGTATTTCAGAAATTGACAGTGTCATGGGGAACTCCAGACATAGATCTGTTCGCTTCTCCACTAAACCACCAGCTGCCAAAGTTTTGCACAAAGGGTTTCATCGCACAGCTTGGAAAGTGGATGCTCTGTCTTTCAGTTGGAAAAACCTTCATGTGTATGCCTTTCCACCTCTGCCTCTTCTTCCAAAGGTGCTATTAAAGGTCAGACAAGACAAGCCAAGGATGATTTTGATAGCTCCAGATTGGCCTCGGCAACACTGGTACCCACTACTAAGGAGTCTGGTAAGGAAGCCTCCATGGCCTTTACCTTTGATTCCTCATCTGTTATCTCAGAAGGACGGTCATCTGCTCAATGTCAAGCTTCACTCTCTTCATCTAACAGCCTGGCATATTCTGTGTTGAAACACAGCAGGTCTCAACTTCCTCAACAAGTTTTAAATGTGATTATGGAAGCTAGAAGACCTAGTACAAGGAAAGTGTAATGCAGAAAAATCGAAGAGATTTTTATTTTGGAGTACAGCAAAGAATTTGGAGGTTTCTGAGCCTAATTTGAGTGTGGCTCTTCAATATCTTACTGAGTTATTGGACAAAGGTTTGTCTTTCTCTTCCATTAAGATTCATGCTGCAGCAATTTCAGCTCACTATCATTGTGACCCACTATTGTTTTCATCTTTTGTTCAAGCAGTTTCTTAGAGGGGCAAAGAATATAAGACCCCACGTAGAGCTCCTACTCCTGCTTGGGATCTCAATTTTGTGTTGGAAAACTTACTCTACAACCTTTTGAGCCTCGGCTACTGCTGAATTGAAATACTTGTCATGGAGGACTGCTTTTGTGTTGGCTATTACTTCTGCAAGAAGGGTCTCTGAGTTTCAGGCCCTTATGGCAGTAGAGCCCTTTTGATTTTCCATAAGGATAGGTTGTCATTCATACTAATCCTTCCTTTATTCCTAAGGTGGTTTCTAGTGTGGCTTTAAACCAAACTATTCATTTGCCTACTTTTATGCAGACCCCAAAATAAAGGGGAAAAGATTTTGCACACTTTAGATGTACACAGGCAATTGCGTTATTATTTAAGCAGGACTAAGGATTTTAGGCAGTCTCAGCAGTTGTTTGTTTCTTTTGCTTTGAGTTCGCAGGGCAAGCCTGTGTCAAAACAAACTATTTCTAGGTGGATTGGGTTTTGCATTGCATTTTGTTATTCCCATCATGGCAAGGAGATTCCAGCTGGGATTAGGCCTCATTCCACTAGGGCTACTGCCACTTCAACAGCATTTCTAAGGGGTGGCAACTAAGGATATTTTGGAGGCAGCTACTTGGAGTTCAGTGCATACTTTCTCTAAGCATTATCACCTTCCTATCTACTCTAAGTCTAGGGCTGGTTTTGCCACAGCTGTTTTGCAAGGCATGTTGTCAGCTCCTACTTCTTTATGATTTGCCAGCCTCCTTACCTCTGCTTTGGGATTCTACCCAATAGTAGGACTGCAGCAATGTGGAGCGAAGAACATAGTACAGTTTTGTACCTACCATAAATGTAGATGTTCGAGGATCCACATTGCTGCAGTCCAATTACCCTCCCTCCTTCCCCTCTGTGTTTAGGGGTGGTTGTGTAGGTGAGGTTATATGTTGATATTTTGTATATATTTTGTATATATTGTACATAATTTTGGTGCAGGTATTTTGGGCCTTGTCTTTTTAGGGTCTTCTGACATCTGGGGCAAGAAAAGACTGAGGATATGACGTCGGTCATGCGCATTAGTACCCTGGCGTACTGGCGTCCAGTCTAATAAGCTGACCGACGTCAGCCATATACTCTGGTATTCGGGCCGACTGGACAGCGGACTACCCAATAGTAAGGACTGCAGCAATGTGGATCCTCGAACATCTACATTTATGGTAGGTACAAAACTGTACTTTTTGCCTGGATGGCATCAAATACAAGTAAAATACTTTTGGAGCACAGGCTAGGAAAATGAGGAGGAGACCATCTGCAGTAAAGGAGGTTTACCCAAGAGAAGTACTGATTTGCTATGTGGGCACTAAGTGTCATGAATCTATGGAACGCAATGGGTGGGAAGAGTGCTTACATAGCTTTTACAACTAGGGTTGCCGCCTTTCTCTGTGGCAAAAAACAAAAAGAAACCACACCCCTTGCACCACCCATAGCCCTACATCTTTCCACCCATTTCTCCACCCATCCCCAGTCCATATTGACATCAAAGGTGGAAAACCTTCTGTCTTTTCCCATGTTTTTAGGTGGTCTCAGACTTCAGAATATCCTGTTAGCAATGCTTAATCCAAGGCTGTATTTTTGCAAACTTTGGCACTCATTTCATATTAAAAGAAAAAGTACCTCAGTTTGTACAGTGTTTTCTGGACTACCAAATTATTATGATTTCTGGATAGTCAAGAAAAATATTGCTATGTGACAACACTATATACAACAGGCAATAGCAATGAAAGTGCGATAGGGTGGAGGCAAGAAATACAGCCTTATAAAACGACAACAATAAAACTGTAAAAGGGTTGCAAAAAACATTCAAGGAAGAAGAAGGCTAGCTAGGGAGGGATCCAGTTAAATACAGCCAATATTGAAAGTCTTCCAGAAACATTCATGGGGGCGGCAGACACAAAGAACAGGGGAACATAATGGCACTGGAATGCAGCTTCTCTGAGCTACAGTCAGTGACATCAGGCAGAGTAGAATTTCAGGAACTTTAACTTAATGTCTCCATAGGGGATGGGGCAAACACAGAGAACAGAGGAACTTAAGGCACTAGAATGTAACTTTAAGCAGGTAAATGATCAGCAGAATATAAAACTGTAGGAGCAAAACTGTAATATCAGCACTGTAAAAAGCACTGAAGCACATATCCTGAGCAGAAAAAGCAGGACTATATCACTACTGAAATTCTAATATAGTATGAGGTACAAGACCATGCAGAAATTCACCTGGAACACAATTTATGGAAAAATGCAGTAATAAATGACTGACTACATCTCAAATCTGGTAGTAGTACACAGTTCCGCCACAACTGTGAATGAAACTACAAGACTAAGGCCCAGCAGAGTTTAAAAATACAGCTAGCTTTCACAAGTAATTTTACTTGTGGAGATAGAGATGCAGTGTAATGTAGAAGTACAATCTTCCCACAACCGCAAATTAAGCTTCATGACTAAGGTCCCAGAACAAACTAAAAAAATTAAACGGATAACTTTTTCGACTAAAACATGAAAAAAAGAAGGAAAATACAAAAAAGTTTCACCACTCAGGTCACTATAAGGGCAACATAAATATTTTTTAATTTTTAAGCATAACTGAAATAAAAGCGGTTTTCTGTTTTGATGAAAAGTTTGTTACTCACAGTTCAGGACTTTCTACACCTCTTCATGTCTTGGGTTCAGGGCAAATGATCCTCCCTGAAGAGAACTCCACAACAGTCAGATGGAAATTTGTGCAGTTCCCCTCACCATCAGAGCTGTGGTGTAAAAACTACTACTGTGGTCTTTCCTGATCTGATGTGACATTTGGTCCATCATGTTGTAATTAAACAAGGCAACATGTCCTGTACCTAATTTGCAAAGAGGCAGTGCATGTCTGTGAGTAGGCCATGTACAAAATTATCAGCCTCTTGGCGCATCACATTCCTGGCAAATCCAGTGTGCTAGCAGACTTGCCTTTTTCCTTTGTTTCTGCCATGGTTTTAAGAATCTAGGAGGTGTGGCTG
Organism: Protopterus annectens; assembly: GCF_019279795.1. Lineage (NCBI taxonomy): Eukaryota > Metazoa > Chordata > Ceratodontiformes > Protopteridae > Protopterus > Protopterus annectens. Next base: position 1,189,440,421 of record NC_056746.1, on the reverse strand, counting down.
GGTTGCATCTTTTAAGGGTAAAACACTCTTGAAATCAGCCTTTGTACCACACAGGAGAACATGATCCTTCCCCTCTTCTGTGTTCTCTTCACTATGCATGCATTCTTCATCCTGCAGTAAGGGAGGTCCTGGAACACCTTCCAAATTACTCTCCCAGTTTTGTGCCCATTCATAAAGTTCGTGGAAGAAAAACACCACTACTAGTCCTAATCACTGAGTGGCCTAGACATGCTATAGTTATTGCTACTACCGCCGAGCATTTGATTTTCTATTTTATTTCCTCACAGGATTGATTTTTGATTGGAATTGACTTACAAGTGTTTTCAACAGGAGCTCTATTTTCTTTCAGCATTGCTAGGGACATGTGGTATGTTCTTTGGAAATACTCTAAATAGCCACTAGATATTTGCATGCATGCCTGCCCTGTGACTGTCGGCCTACCCTGGATGATTTATTTCTGTCTTGTACTTGTTCATAGGTTCATAGGTTGGTACTAGGCTATCAGCCCTAGGGCCTATACAAGCCTAGCCATAACAATCCCTGTCTATTTCTTCCCACATTATTTACTTTCCTGGACCCCTGTCTAGCAGGGCGACTGACGTGATCCCTGGGGTGAATTTCCTTTCTCCCATCCAATCGTCAAGGTTCCTCTTGAAGAGGTCCAAAGAGGCACTCTGCTTGACATGTATGGGCAATCTATTCCAGAGTCTGGGGAGTCTCTGGGTCAGGAACCTATCCCTCCAGCATGTTTTGTTTATTGTGATGACGAGGTTTAGATCTCTGGAGTGTGTAGCTCTGAGGGATTGGGATTTCTTTAAGTGTAGCATGTCCAACAGCTCTGGGTTTGACATGGCCTTGTATGTTAAGCAGAGATCGCCTCTGAGTAGACGATATCACGACAGAGTATAGCTGGAGTTTTTTAAGGCGGTCAGCGTAGGGCATCTGCTTTAGGCCTGTGATTCTTTTAATGAGGTATTTCTGAGGCCTTTCCAGTTGTTGCAGATGTCTTGAGAGGTACATACCAAATGGGGCGTTGTATTCTATAATGGGTCTAATGAGGGATGAGTACAGTGGGACAATGACCTCCTTTTTTTGGATGAAAAGCCCTTCGTGATGAGGTGTGCCACATAGAAGGATTTCCTGACTGTTATGGCGATGTGGTTATCGAAGGTGAGACCACTGTCCACCTGTGTCCCTAAGTCTCTTATCACACTTTCTGTGTTTAGTGTACTGGCACCTATATGGTAATTCATGGATACATGTTTTTTCCCAAAGGGGATAACAATACATTTCTTGGCATTGAGCTTGAGCCCATGGCTCTGGCCAACATCTGTTTCTGTAAGGCCCTTTTGTAGAGTATCCACATCATTTGGGGATTCAATAATGGCTCCCAGTTTGCAGTCATCTGCAAACTTTGTTAGCCAGAGTCCCTTAGTGTTGACCTGTACTTCAGAGAAGTAGATGCCAAACAAGAGTTTTTTTGTTTGTCAAGAGAGGCTCCAGCTCTCCACAGCCATGAATTGGATAAAGTGGGTATTGCAAATTAAAGAATAGTCCTTTTCATCTCCTAGTGGCTTAGAATGGTGGGGTTGTCAAGGGAGTGTTGCTTGAAAGTACTGTGACAAATCGACATCTTTGAATCTTTATCAGATACAAAGTTTAGAGATATTTGCATGGTGGAGCAACACAAAACCTTTTATTCTAACAACTTTCTAAGGTTATACAAGCAGTATTTAAAACATGTCCCTGGTTTTGAGCCTTTGTCCCCCCCCCCCCCCCCCCAGTAAATTTTGGCTTTTTACAGACGTCTTGTGCTACAAAGTTGAGAGATATGGTTAAGTGTCAAGTGCTGGAAGCTTCAGGGGTAGAGAAGTTTAGTGCTGCTTATGCCAAGTATGTTTACAGTGTGCAGCTGTTGTTTAGCAAGTGTTGTTAGTAGCACGACTGGTGGTATACTTGCTTTTGATGCAGAAGGCTATGGGTTCTACTCCCACAGTATGTAGATGGATTGCTGAAACTGTACTGTGTTGTACTTTAAAGGGGTGGGTGCTGCAGTCCTCAGTTACAGAGCTCTCTGATGTGGGATTATTCAGATTAGTTTTACTTCTGTAGAGATTGTGCATTGACAGATATTGGTGGATTGTAATGACAGAAGTTTGAGTAGACTTTTAATAATAAAATGTTCTGAATTGATTAGTTTTTAGATTCTTGGTTCATAAATTTTGATCTGATGATGTTAATCTTTATTCATTCCTTACTGATGGGTGTCTGTTCCATCCTTGGAACTGAGTCAGTCTTGTAACAAGCTAGTGCCAGCCAAAAAACTCTCGAGCTAAGTTTTTACCCACAGTACCCTTCTCCCTGTTACCTCCGATCTCGTTTGCCGCATAGCCGTAAAGACGTGTCAAGCCAACTCTCAGCGAAGTACTTCAGATTTTTTTCATCTTAAAATCCTTTTTCTTAATAATTTCCTTGTCTTATACCTTTAATGTATTTCTTTAGTTTTATCGCCAACATTTACCCACTCTCTTAACGTTTTTGGTCTACTTGTCTCCCTTACCTACTAGGTAATCCTTAAGTACCATTGTTGGTACAGGCCCTTTCTCTGTCCCTTTCTCTTACTCTTTGAGGTATTTTTGATACCATTGTTGGTATTCCCTTTTCTTTCTTTTTCATATAAAAAAAAAACTTTTCTCTATCTTTCCTTTTTTGAGTTTATTGTAGTAGTAGTTGATAATCTTGTTGTCTGCCATGTCAAGAGAAAAAAGGAACTTCAGGGTTTAAGCAATGCGACCAGTGTGGTCGCAAAATGCCAAATTCTGGCACCCATGCATCCTGTGTGTATTCTCTGGGTGTTCCTTATCTCTCTCTTCAGCCTCCTTGTACTGTTTGTAAAGGGTTCAGCTCTTAAACCCTTAACGAGAGAAAGAATAAGTTGATTTTGAAGGGCCTTCTCAGGACATCCTTCTCGGAGGCTATTCCTGGGTCGAAGGACTCACCACCTCCGAGTAAAGAGCACAAAAAGAGACTGTCTTCAGTTCCTTCCTCACCCTCTGGTGATAAGAAACAGGAACCAAGACAAAAGATATCCAAATTGACTTCTTTGGGCCCCATGGCCCAAACTGGCATCCTCAGCACCGTCTTTGGTACTAACTTCGGTGCCGTCTTCAAAAATTGTGACTTCAGAGCCAGCTACATCACCGACAATGTCTATGATACTGACCTTACCTAAACTGGTGATCTCTACCTCTGTGCCATCTTCGCAAATTGTGACCCCAATACCGACCATGGCACTGACCATGTCTACGGCACCAAGCCTGCCTCCAGTAGCTATTCCGTCCGTTCCAGTACCGGACACCTTTTCCATACATGTTTCTAGTCTCGAGACCTCAGTGCTGATAGACCATTCTGCTTGGACCCAATGCTCACCCACAGTAGATCCTTTTTTGGACAGCAGTTTAGCCCTTTCCTAGAACAGCCTGACTCCCCATTGGGGATATCGACACGATCAGCCAGGAGCCTCTCGGAACTGGATGTGGTGCGTCTTCTGGATCAGCTGCTGATGGCTAGAGGGATTACAACACCTTCCAAAACTTCCCTCCCCATTTGGAGTTGGGAGTCTATCTCCACCAACTCCAACATATTCTCCTCCTTTGACCTCCGTGCAGGCAACAAAGTCCTTGGCACTGACACTTCTTTTGGTACCCATTTCTTCGGTTCCACTGGTGAACCTCACCGTTGTTCTGGAGCCGACCCGTTGATCTTTGGCTCATTTGAAGCCAGGCCATTCTCAGGATCGTGACTGGGACTGTGGGCACTGTGACACCTAGTATGGCATTAGTTTTTTCCACTGTGCCATCTACTACGGTTCTGGGATTCCTGACAGTACCTTGTCCTCTTGGGGTTCCTTCCTTGGGAGCAGGCCCATTGGAGCGGGGTGTGACCCCAGTTCTGATGTTGTCCTCCTCGGTTTCGGGATCCCATCCCTCTTTGGGTGGGCCAGCTTTCCAGGCGATGGAGAGGGCCCTTGCCTCTGCAGGAAAACTGTCAGCATTGGAATACCAGTTACCCTCCCTCTGAGCCACAGCTGACAGAAGTCACTGCTTCAGGATATCGAGCACAAGAGCCTTAAGATAACCTACCGCAGGGTGCCACCTCTTCATTGTCTTCTTCATAAGACCCCAGTGAAGAGGTACCGTGCAAGAGGACATGCAAGAGGAAGCACGTAGACTCCCCTGAGGAGTCACTCACCAAAGACACGAACCATGATGAAGGGGAGGTGTCCCACGGTCGCCCCCTAATGATGTCTCCTGTGGAGACATACTAGGAATTCTGAAACAGCGGGGTGACTGGAAGTCCACCAACCCCTCCTCCAAGGAATCCATATTCTTGCAGGCTTTTCATTCTCGACCATCTACTTCCTGGGTGACCCTGCCTGCAGACACGCTGGTACAACCCTTTGTGCAGCATGCATGGAAGAGTCCTGATACTATTGAACCAGTCCCACAGAGGCCAGACAAAGTTTTATCCCCTCCCGAGCAAAACCCGCACTGGTCCAAGGGGCCTCCCCTGTACACACTATAGTGGTGGCGGCCGCAGCCACTAGGAAGGAGCTCGCCGAGGAGAGCCAGACTGTCCACCCCCCAAACAGGGAGTCTCGGGCGGTGGACAGGTTAGGAGAAGCGAGTTTTTACCTCCTTGACCTTTGCTATTAGGTCTTTGAACCGTATGGCACACTTCACTAGGCTTGACCTAGTCTCAGAACTCTCCAAAACCTTAGCAGGAGCAGTTTCTGATGAGGTACGTGACAAAGTTGCCATGCAACTTGCGACCCTGGAATCCATATCCAACTTCTCCATGCAGTTGATTTCTCAATGAGTGGCTAGAGCGTCGGCTTCAGGCGTTGTCATGAGACGTCATGCCTGGATGTGCCTTTGACTTTTCAGACCCTTTTAAGTCCTCCTTTCTTAATGCTCCAGTGGAAGCTTCTTCTCTTTTTTTGGCCCAAAAGTGAGACACGTTGGCCAGGTGTGAAAAGGACGGCAAGACTCTGTCTGCCGTTGGCATACGTTTTTCCACCCCTCAACAACCCTACTCTAGGAATCTAGTGGAAAGATGTGGCACAAGAAATCTCAGGTTCCTTTCTGTGACGCACGTGGCGAGTTTACTCCCCGGGGCAGAGGGGGTAACTCATCCGGAAGACGCCCCTACAGAGGCAGAGGGGGTCTGTGTAACCAGGGGTCCAGTGATTCTTTCTCTGGGCAGCCATGTCAGCACTCCTGAAGACCAACCCAGTTGCTTTCATCTGGCAGTCGTCCCTGGATGTTTCTCTCTGCACCTCCCTGACTGGCAAATGATAACCACAGATTCTTGGGTGTAGAAGATCATAGCCAGAGGTTACCACATACCATTCAACATTTACCCAAGGTCATCAAGACAAATTCCCAATGTTCCACCCAGTCAAGGGAAGTAGCAGCTCAAGAAATACAAAAGCTGCTTCAAAAAAAGTCATCCAAACAATCCCACCAGACCAAATAGGATCTGGATTCTACTCGAGATTCTTTTTAGTACCAAAAAAGATGGGACTGAAGACCAAATTTGGATTTCAGCATCTTAAACAAATTTGTCAAACAGGAAAAATTCCAGATGGTCACAGTTCAGTCTATCATTCCATTTCCAGAGAGAGATGATTGGATGTGCTTAATAGATCTTCAGGATGTGTATTACCAAATAAGAGTGGACAACCGCTCCAGAAGATTCCTTCACTTTTGCACACTGCTTTTTGGACTCTCTACAGCCCGCAGAGTGTTCAGCAAACACAGGACAATGGTAACAGCTCACTTGAGACTTCAAGGATTCTGGGTGTTTCTATATTTAGATGATTGGCTCCTCACCGCACCCACCAAGCGTCTACTGGAGATAGCTTTAAACTGCACTCTCACATTGGCAGATTTTCTGGGAATCTTGATAAATTGGGGGAAGTACAACCTAACTCCGTCTCAAACCTTGGAAGTTATAGGAGCAATTTTCAATACACATGCTCGTCTGGTCTAGGAATTACAGGAGTGGAAAGATGTGGCACAGGAAATATCAGGGTCCTTTCCATGACACACGTGGCGAGTTTACTCCCCGGGGCAGAGGGGGTAACTCATCTGGAGGACACCCCTACAGAGGCAGAGGGGGTCTGTGTAATCAGGGGTCCAGTGATTCTTTCTCTGGGAAGCCCTGTCAGCGCTCCTGAAGAGCAACCCAATTACTTTCCTCTGGCAGTCATCAGAGGACGTTTCTCTCTACACCTCCCTGCCTGACAAATGATAACCACAGATTCTTGGGTGCAGAAGATCATAGCCAGAGGTTACCACATACCATTCAACATGTACCCAAGGTCATCAAGACAAATTCCCAATGTTCCACCCAGTCAAAGGGAAGCAGCAGCTCAAGAAATACAAAAGCAGCTTAAAAAAAAAGTCATCCAAACAGTCCCACCAGACCAAATAGTGTCTGGATTCTACTCAAGATTTTTTTTAGTGCCAAAAAAGAAAGGACTTAAGACCAATTTTGGATTTCAGCATCTTAAACAAATTTGTCAAACAGGAAAAATTCCGGATGGTCACAGTTCAGTCTACCATTCCATTTCCAGCGAGAGATGATTGGATGTGCTTAATAGATCTTCAGGATGTCTATTACCAAATAAGAGTGGACAACCGCTCCAGAAGATTCCTTCACTTCCGGCTAGGAGCCATCCACTACCAATTCCGCTCACTGCTCTTTGGACTCTCTACAGCCTGCAGAGTGTTCAGCAAATACATGGCAGTGGTAACAGCTCACTTAAGACTTCAAGGATTTTGGGCGTTTCTATATTTAGATGATTGGTTCCTCACCGCACCCACCATCTACTGGAGATCGCTTTAAACTGCACTCTCACACTGGCAGAATTTCTGGGAATCTCAATAAATTGGGGGAAATGCAGCCTACCTGCGTCTCAAACCTTGGAAGTTATAGGAGCAACTTTCAATACACATGCTCGTCTGGTCTTGGCCGAAGGAGGAGGAGAGTCGGAAGGCATGGCCGAAGGCAGGTAAAGGCTAGGACTGTGATAATGAGGGTCGGAACTTTGAATGTTGGCAGTATGACTGGTATAGGGAGAGAGCTAGCTGATATGATGGACCGAAGGAAGGTTGGTATATTGTGTGTGCAAGAGACCAGATGGAAGGGGAGCAAGGCTAGGTGTATCGGAGGCGGGTTCAAATTGTTTATCATGGTATGGATGGGAGGAGAAATGGCGTAGGCATTATCCTGAAGGAGCAGTATGCTAAGAGTGTTTTATAGGTGAAAAGAGTGTCGGATAGAGTGATGTTTATGAAGCTGGAAATTGATGGTGTAATAATGAATGTTGTTAGTGCATATGCTCCACAAGTTGGGTGTGCGATGGATGAGAAAGAAACATTTTGGAGTGAGTTGGATGAAGTGGTGATGACTGTACCCAAGGGTGAGAGACTGGTGATTGGAGCAGATTTCAATGGGCATGTTGGTGAAGGGAATAGAGGGGATGAGGAAGTGATGGGTAGGTATGGTGTTAAGCAAAGGAATGCAGAAGTACAGATGGTAGTGGATTTTGTGAAAAGGATGGACATGGCTATGATGAATACGTATTTTAACAAGAGGGAGGAGCATAGGGTGACATACAAGAGTGGAGGAAGATGCACACAGGTGGATTATATCTTATGTAGAAGGGCCAGTCTGAAGGAGATTGGAGACTGTAAAGTGGTGGCAGGGGAAAGTATAGTTAGGCAGCATAGGATGGTGGTTTGTAGGATGACATTAGTGATCAAGAAGAGGAGGATGAGTGTGAGGGCAGCACCAAGGATCAAATGGTGGAAATTGAAAAATGGTAATTGTGAGGTGATGTTCAGGGAAGAGTTAAGACAGGCACTGGGTGGCAGTGAAGAGTTACCGAATAGCTGGGTAACTACAGCAGAGCTAGTCAGAGAGATGGCTAGAAAGGTGCTTGGTGTGACATCTGGAAAGAGAAAAGAGGACAAGGAGACCTGGTGTTGGAATGAAGAAGTACAGGAGAGTATACAGAGAAAGAGGTTGGCGAAGAAGTGGGATTGTCAGAGAGATGAAGAAAGTAGACGAGTATAAGGAGATGAGGTGCATGGCAAAGAGAGAGGTGGCGAAGGCTAAGGATAAAGTGTATGACAAGTTAGGACACTAAGGAGGGAGAAAAGGACCTGTACCGATTGGCTAGACAGAGGGACCGAGCTAGTAAAGATGTGCAGCAGGTAAGGGTGATAAAAGATAATGAGGGAAACGTACTCACAAGCGAGGAGAGTGTGTTGAGTAGATGGAAAGAGTACTTTGAGGGGCTGATGGATGAAGAGAATGAAAGGGAGTGAAGGTTGGATGATGTGCGGATAGTGAATCATGAAGTGCAGTGGATTGGCAAGGAGGAAGTAAAGATAGCTATGAAGAGGATGAAGAACAGAAAGGCTGTTGGTCCAGATGACATACCTGTGGAAGCATGGAGGTGTTTAAGTGAAATGGCAGTGGAGTTTTTAACTAGATTGTTTAATGAAATCTTGGAAAGTGAGAGGATGCCTGAGGAATGGAGAAAAAGTGTTTTGGTACCGATTTTTAAGAATAAGGGTGATGTGCAGAGCTGTAGTAACTACAGAGGGATTAAATTGATCGGTCACAGCATGAAGTTATGGGAAAGAGTAGTGGAAGCTAGGTTAAGAAGGGAGGTGATGATTAGTGATCAGCAGTATGGTTTCATGCCAGGAAAGAGCACTACAGATGCGATGTTTGCTTTGAGAGTGTTGATGGGGAAGTACAGAGAATGTCAGAAGGGGTTGCATTGTGTCTTTGTGGATTTAGAGAAAGCATATGACAGGGTGCCTAGAGAGGAGTTGTGGCATTATATGAGGAAGTCAGGAGTGTCAGAGAAGTATGTAACAGTGGTACAGGATATGTACGAGGGTAGTGTGACAGCGGTGAGGTCTGCGGTGGGAGTGACGGATGTGTTTACCGTGGAGGTGGGATTATACATCAAGGTTCAGCTCTGAGCCTTTTCTTATTTGTAATGGTGATGGACAGGTTGACAGACGAGATCAGACAGGAGTCCCCGTGGACTATGATGTTTGCAGATGACATTGTGATCTGTAGTGAGAGTAAGGAACAGGTGGAGGAGACCCTGGAGAGGTGGAGATATGCTCTAGAGAGAAGAGGAATGAAGGTCAGCAGGACTAAGACAGAATATATGTGTGTGAATGAGAGTGAGGATAGAGGAATAGTGAGGATGCAGGGATTAGAGGTGGCGAAGGTGGATGAGTTTAAATACTTGGGATCAACAGTTCAGAGTAATGGTGAGTGTGGAAGAGAGGTGAAGAAGAGAGTACAGGCAGGATGGAGTGGGTGGAGAAGAGTGATTTGTGACAGTCGAGTACCAGTAAGAGTGAAAGGGAAGGTCTACAAGAGGGTAGTGAGACCAGCTATGTTATATGGGTTGGAGACAGTGGCATTGACAAAAAGGCAGAAGTCAGAGCTTGACGTGGCAGAGCTGAAGATGTTAAGATTTGCACTGGGTGTGACGAGGATGGACAGGATTAGGAATAAGTATATTAGAGGGTCAGCCCAGGTTGTAAAGTTCAGAGACAAAGCCAGAGAGGCAAGATTACGTTGGTTTGGACATGTGCTGAGGAGGGATGCAGAGTATATTGGGAAAAAAGATGCTAAGGATGAAGCTGCCAGGTAACAGGAAAAGAGGAAGGCCTAAGATAAGGTTTATGGATGTGGTGAGAGAGAACATGCAGGTGGTTGGTGTGACAGAGCAAGATGCAGAGGACAGGAAGAAATGGAAACAGTTGATCTGCTGTGGCGACCCCTAATGGGAGCAGCCGAAAGAAGAAGATGCTCATCTGATCTCTCTCCCAGATCATAGATTACAAAGGCTAAGATCCCAACTCCGGGTTATACTCTGTCAAAACCAAGTCTCAGCTCAGGCGGTTCTTCAACTCCTGGGCTCAATGGCAGCATCAGTTACAATAGTTCCTTTAGCAAGACTACACATGCGACTTCTCCAATGGCTCCTACTGACTCAGTGGTATCCCTTGCACCATCCTACCTCCTTTCAAATCCGCATAACATAATGATGCAAACAAGATTTAGTGTGGTAGATGAAGCCAGGTGAGGAATTATGGAGTCGCCCTTTCTCCCCTCTTCAACCCAGGGCCACAGTGACCACGGACTCTTCCCTGATATGGTGGGTGGTGGCTTTTCCAGGGAAGACATTCCAAAGCACTTGGTCAAACATAGAGGCTGATCTGCATATCAGTGTCGTAGAACTGAGGGCAGTGCTTCTGACATTGCAAACATTTCAATCTGTCCTTCTGTCAGGGACAATTGCTATACCGTCTAACAATATGTCAGTAGTCTGGTACATCAACAAACAAGGAGGAACCAAGTCCTATCTTATGTCGAGAGGCCATGAGAATTTGGCAATGGGCAATAGCTTCTGACTGCTTTCTGACAGCAACATATATTCCTGGGATTTCCAACGTGATTGCAGACAAGCTGAGTAGATGTATCCTATTGCCTCACGAGTGGTCCCTCAATCCAGTCGTGTCGGCGAAAATCTTCAGCCTCTGGGGCCAGCTCTGTTGCGATCTTTTGGCCTCCCCAGCAAATCACAAATGCAGCAGCTACTTTACCCTAATCCCCTCAGAGGGGGAATCCCTGAGGGACACTCTGATACACGATTGGCCCACGGGACTTCTGTATGCCTTCCCTCCCTTTCCCCTGATTCCCCTATTTCTAAAGAATGCCATTCATCTGAGAAGCAAAGTAATCCTCATTGCCCCTTACTGGCCATGACAAATTTGGTTTCCCTTCCTTTGGGCTCACCTAGTACATGAACCCTGGATTCTGGATCCAACTCCAGAACTGATCTTGCATCCGCAAGGGTCGACTCATCCCAGCCTTTCCAGTCTCAAGCTGACAGCTTGGTTTCTCCACTTCCGGTAACAGCCAGGCAGAGTAATCTTACCTCCCCAGTACATCATATCCTTCTGGCTTCACATAAACCATACACCAGGAAAATCTATTTCAGCAAGTGGAAGAGATTCCTTATTTGGTCCTGACAAAGAAAACTGGACCCTTGCTCAGCTCCTGTTAGTGTGGTTTTGGATTATTTGTCAGATCTTTTCCAGTCAGGAGCGGCAGCCTGCACCATTCGAGTACATTTAGCTGCCATCTCAGACTTCCATCATGGATTCCAAGACTCATCCTTAATCTCCCATCGCCTCTTTAAAACCTTTTTAAAAGGGGTCTTGCATATCAGACCACCCTTCAAAGAACTGATTGACCCTTGGAGTTTAACACTAGTACTGCAATCCCTGACACAACCACCTTTCAAACCTGCAAACACTTGCAACATGATGTTCTTATCCTGTAAGTCACTATTTTTAGTAGCTATCACCTCAACAAGACTCGTATCCAAACTTCAGGCCTTATGCATCAAGTGCCCTTACATGGTCTTTCATAGGGACAGAGTATAACTTTGGACTAACCCCTCCTTTCTTCCAAAAGTTATTTCAGAATTGACAATTAACCAGACAGTTGACCTACTTGTCTTTTTTCCTAACTACTCAAATAAAGGGGAATACTGCCTTCATTTACTAGATATAGATAGACAATTATGCTTTCATCTGCACAGAGCAAAATCCGTACGTAAATCAGACCACTCGTTTGTTTCCTTCTCAGGCCTGAAATTGGGGGACCCTGTCTCTAAAGTGACCTTATCGAAATGGTTGAGAAACTGTATATCCTTCATCTACCAATATAATAAAATTCTTCTACCGAGCAAGGTCAAAGCACACTCAACCAGATCAGTGGCGACTTTGCTTTTCATTCAAGGGCTTCAATGGATGATGTCTGTGCAGCTGCAGCCTGGTTTACCCTCATACCTTTATTACTCATTACAAATTGGATCTGGTCCCCAGAGCATCCTTTGGTTCAATGGTGCTCAGGAACATTCTTCCATAAGGGCCTCCCAGGACATAAAGGAGCTAGCAACTTTGTCCCATCAGTAAGGAATGAATGAAGATTAACAACATCAGATAAAGAAGTTAGTTATGTTCTTACCATAACATTGATCTGTGTTATTCATCTTCATTTATTCATTACGTCCCACCCACCTTCCCCCTGCAGATGCTCCTGTAGGATCAGATTGGGTCCTAATCCTGCATTAGGGTTTCTGCTCAGAAAAAGCCTCTGCTTTTCCTTATCACAGGCAAACTCTATCTGAGGTAACAGGGAGAAGGGCACTGTGAGTAAAAGCTTAGCTTGAGAGTTTTTTGGCTGGCACGAGCTTGTTACAAGGCCGACTCTGTTCCGAGGATGGAACCGACACCCATCAGTAATGAATGAATGAAGATGAACAACACAGATGGAACGTTGTGGTAAGAACATAACTTATTGCTAACTTGGAAAAATGTTTGAAACTACAAATTTAAAATGCGCTGTAACAAATGGTGCTGTGGTGGTGGTGTGTCTTTCGGCTTTTCTCGGTTAGGGGTCGCCACAGCGGAACTCCGGTCCACTAATGATTGGTAGTTGATTTTTACATGCCGAGTTACCAGCCCTGACGCACAACTTTCAACGAAGGTACGCCCATTCACGCATGTCTCCACGCAGAAGACGCTCTAGCTGAGAATCGAACCAGACAGCGTCTTACTGTGAGGCGACAATGCTACCGCAGCACCACCACCGCGGGGTCTGTAACAAATTGGTGCTGTATTATATAAAAATGTGCGAGGGGCCTATGATTTGAAAAACAGCCCAAAGATAAACTATATTCACCATTGGCCAGATGCATTTTCTTTGAATGTGAGTTTCAATGTTGTTTCAATGAAAGTGAGATGTTCTTCCTGTTTCACTGTTGCAGTCATTACATTTGGGTAATCTGCTGGCAGGTTGCCCTCAGTCGGCCTGAATAACAAAGTCTTGGGTCCTGCATCTGTTGCTGTCTCCTGTTCCATGACGTCAGGTCGTCAGGAGTATAAAATATGCAGCCAACGCCATTTTATTCTGTCTTTCTTGCTACGCATTGCCCGAAGCAGAAGCAGTTCGCAAGTGCTGGTCGGCAGACTCCTGAAATTTTCGTATTTGAGTTTCAGAACCAAAGTCTTCAAATTTAAGCTAAGTACCCCGTTGGGGAAACTTTTTCTTGCTCCTTACTGATGTCAGTAAAAGTTAATAATTGCATTACTTGTGGAAAGCAAATACCTCATAAGGATTTTAATTTGTACTGTATTCCTTGCTTAGGCCCAGATCATAACGTGCCTTGCTGTCGGTTTTGTGCTAGATTTAACCAACGCACTATTAAGCGTCGGTATATTTTTGCTTCTAAATATTTTGGATCAAGATTTAATTATCCTGAAATGTCGTCGGTTAGCAATCTGACTACCGGAGTTCACAAAAAATGCAAAGAAAAAGACAGGGACAGACCATCAAGGTCCAAAACCGACGAAGCTTCTCCTAAGCTTTTCACCGGTACTCAGTGAGGCGCTTTTGCACCCCCTGATACCCGCTACTTTTAAGTCGCTGGCCTCTACCGAGACCCATGCCGCGAAATTCTCAGAGTATTGAACCTGCGGATGTCTTTCCCTTGGATGGGTCCGGAGCCGCTGAGCAGGCACCGGCTTCTGAGGGTGTTTTCAGGCCTCAACATTTTTATATTAAACCGACGCCAGCCTCAAAAACATCTTCTGTGTCTAAAAAGTGATGTATGAGCCACATGCTCAGGCCCCTATGCCTAAAAAACAGATGATCAAAATGGCTAAGGACTTAATTACCTTGATCAAGGGTTCCCAACCCCCCCCCCGCTAAGAGGCCTAGGCAAGGCACTGATTATAAATCTTCAGATCAGGTTTCCATTTCTTCTGATTCCTCTTCTGATCAGGAATTTTCTATTCCACCATATGAGGATTCTGATGCAGAGGAATCCATCCCGTCTGCATCTCCTCCTGAGGATTACTCTTTTGGAGAGACTTTGCATACTTTAAGGGAACATTTTTACTTGGAGAGTCAGGACTTCTCTGAATCAAAAAAGAGGCTTAGGGATTTCCTTCTTCCTCAGCATAGGCCTTTGGCAATACCTCCTGTATTAGACATTGTTGATAATGTGTTTTCGGAATCAAGCATGGCTGCTGATTCCCTTCCTCTGACTCCTAGTAAGCCAGACAGATATTACAGGGTTCCTGACTCCCACAAATTTCTATTCAAAAATCCTGCTGCTGATCCTGAGACTATTTCACAGGGTCCCAAGGGTGTAAAGGCCTCTACAGCCAAAAATCCTACCCCCCTCTGATAGAGATTCCAGGGCGCTGGATAGATGGGGAAAGAAGGTTTATATGTCTGCTACCTTGGCAGTCAGGGCCTTAAACTGCCAGTTTCATATGATTAAATGTCTACAGCATGTTATGGGCTTACTGAAACAGAAAATGATGTTGATTTCTGATTGTGAGAAAAATAAAGAGTTACAGGAATTATTGCATTCAGCAGAACAGGTTGGAAAGCATACTTTGCAATGTGGTTTTGATTCCTTGGAGGCCTCTTGCAGGGCCGCAGTTACTGGATCTGTGATTAGAAGGCATGCCTGGCTCAAGGAGCAAAATCTGCCTGATCATGTTAAAGCTAAATTGTTGAATGCCCCCTTGCAGCATGATACTCTGTTTGGTAATAAGGCAGAAGAGGTTTTAAAGAAAATGGAAGACAAAGCTAAATCTATGCAAACTGTAAAAGATTTATTGCAAGTGCAGCCTCCCAGGTTCAGTAGGCACTGGCCTACTAAAAATTGGTCCTTTCCTGTGTCCAACAGAGCCACTCAGGGCAAATCCAGGTGCTCAAACAGCTCCAGATATCAGTCACAGGGTTCTTACAGGTCAAAGCAATGGGGTGCCTCCACCTCTAAAATCTGGAGGAAACAAAGCACAACCCTACAGTAAGCAGTCTCATTGACTTTCCTCTACCATCACCAAGCACTTATCTTTTTGCAGCCCCCTTGGGGGGAAAACTAGCACTTCATGCTCAAAATTGGCAGTTAATTACCCAGGACAAGTGGGTATTAAACAATCGTATCCCAGGGGTACAGATTTCATTTCCATACTTTGCCAATTCGAAATGGATGGCCAGATCTGCCACAAAATCAGTGGGCAGAGGCTCAGAAACAAGTTATGTCCCTCATGGATATGGGGGGCTATTCAACCAGTACCAGAAAAGGAAAAAGAACAAGGTTTTTATTCAAGACTTTTCCTGGTACCCAATACTGGACTTATCGATTTTGAACACGTTCCTGGACATTCCAAAATTCAAAATGCTGACTTTACAACAGCTACTGCCTATGCTGGGCAGGAACGCTTGGTTAGTGACTTTAGACTTAAGAGGCATACCTGCATATCCCAATACGGGAATCATGCAGAAGATACTTCGCTTCAAGGCAGGTTTTTTGCATTACCAATTCTCTGCACTGCCCTTTGGCTTATCTACTGCGCCCAGGGTCTTTACAAAGTGCCTGGCACCAGTAATTGCATTCTGCAGACAAAGAAGCATACAAATTTATCCTTATCTGGACAACTGTCTCATTCAAGCAGAGGACAAGGACACTCTTCTTTAACATCTGGCATTTGTAAAAAGGCTTCTAACATGCCTAGGTTACACTATAAATGAAAAGAAATCCCAACTGGCACCCTCTCATATAATTACATTCCTGTGTGCAAGCTTGAATACAACTGCCCAGATGGCTTACCTTACGCCAGACAAACAAAGGCAACTGACAACATACTTCAAACAAATGGCAACAAAAACCCAGTTATCTGCAAGACAAATTCTGCAGACTTTGGGGGTTCATGACATCCTGCATTCTACTAATTCCATATATGAGACTGCATATGAGGAAACTTCAGTGGTACCTGAAAAGTTTATGGAGTCAGCATTCTCACAGTCTGGAAACAATGATTCCTCTCATTCCCTGCCTGCAACAGGAATTCCTATGGTGGGCAAAGGCATGTCACCAAAACATGGGACGGCCTTCACTCTACCCCTTGCCAGCCAAACCTTAACAACAGACGCTTCAGATTATGCCTGGGGGGCCCACATGCAGGAGGATGCATTCAGGGCACATGGACACCAAAACAAATGCATCTACATATCAACCAGAAAGAGATGCTAGCTGTTCAAAATGTCCTACCAGCTTTCAAGGACTTACTTCATCCAGGACAACTACTGATACAGACGGACAACACCACAGTCGTATGGTATATAAACAAGCAAAGGGGCACACTCTCATACCCCCTTTGCAGATTAGCCATGGCACTGTGGGACACAGCTTTCACCTACCAAATACATCTTCAAGCTCAATTCCTGCCAGGAAAACAAAACACTCTGGCAGACTATTTAAGCAGAAACCTTATGGATCCTCACGAGTGGAAACTAAATCCACAAGTCTTCAGCATGATAACAGAGAAATGGGGGAGCCCAGACATAGATCTATTTGCCTCTCCTCAAAATTATCAATTGAAAAGATTCTGCACAAGGACTTATCACAGACAAGCATGGAAAATGGACGCCCTATCCTTCAGTTGGAAAAATCAGTTTACGCCTTTCCTCCTCTGCCTCTTCTCCCTAAGGTCCTCCTAAAAGTCAGACAAGAGAAGCCAAAGATGATATTAATTGCCCCGGACTGGCCCCGCCAATACTAGTACCCAATCCTAAGGAACTTGTCTCACTACCCAGCTTGGAGCTTGCCTCAAAGACCACAACTACTGTCCCAGCAAAAGAATCAGATCCTGCACAATCAACTACAGACTCTGAACCTGGCAGCATGGCTAATCATGTAGTCATACAAACAACACCTCTCAGTAAAGCTGTGATGGATGTCATTTTGGAAGCCAGAAGGCCTAGTACTAGAAAATCTTATGCTGACAAATGGAAGAGATTCTGTGCTTGGAATCAAGCACAAGGAACTGATACAGCAGAACCAAATATTCCTCCGATATTGCAATACTTAACTGAGATGCTTGACAAAGGCCTTTTTTTCTCATCAATTAAAATCCATGCCTCTGCCATTTTGGCTCATTACAATACAGAGCCACTAATCTTTTCTCATCCTTTACTAAAGCAGTATCTTAGAGGAGCCAAAAATTTAAGGCCTCCTAGAAGATCACCATTGCTTGGATGGGACCTCAATTATGTGTTGAAAAAGCTCACCCTGCCTCCATTTGAACCAGCTGCTACCGCTGATATAAAGTTCTTATCATGGAAAACAGCTCTGCTACTAGCAATTACTTCAGCAAGAAGAGTTTCAGAGTTACAGGCCCTCATGGCTGTAGAGCTCTTTATCATATTTTACCCAGACAGGGTGTCTCTGAGGACAAATCCTACTTTTATGCCTAAGGTGGTTTCCAGTGTGGCTGTTAACCAAACAATTCATCTGCCAACCTTTTATCCAAATCCGCAGAACAAGGGTGAGAGAATTCTGCATTCCTTGGACATACACAGACAGCTAAGATTCTACTTCAGCAGGACTAAAGCTGTAAGAAAAACTGAGCTATTACTAGTGACATATGCTGCAGGAACAGAAGGCAAGGCTATTTCAAAGCAGACAATTTCAAAGTGGATAAGCCACTGCATCCGTTTCTGCTACTTACACCATGGTAAACATGTGCTCAAGGGCATTAGGTCTCATTCCTCCTGAGCTGCAGCTACTTCAGCAGCCTTTCTCAGGGGAGTACCAACCAAAGACATTCTAGAGGTTGCTACTTGTAATTCTGTTCTCACCTTTACAAAGCATTATCATTTGCCTCTCTACTCTAAATCCAGGGCAGGCTTTGCCACTGCAGTTCTGCAGGGCCTTATAGCAGCTCCTAATGCTGTTTAGCTCCAGCCTCCCAACTATAGCTTTGGGATTCTACCCAAATGTAATGACTGCAACAGTGAAACACGAAGAACATAGTACAATTGTGTACACTTACCATAAATGTAGATGTTTGAGTGTATTCACTGTTGCAATCCAGGTTACCCTCCTGCCATCCCCCTGTCATTCTGGAGTTTATCTTTCCTTCTCTAGCTTCTACAACCTATGTGGTGTATTTGCTTGTAGATGAAGGTAAAGTTTATATTGATACATGTGTGTGTGTGTGTGTGTGTGTGTGTGTATATATATATATATATATATATATATATATTTTTTTTTTTTGCTACAGTTTTGGGGGCACCTGACATCGGGGGCAAGAAAAACTAATAAAAATGGCGTTGACTGCATGTTTTATACCCCTGACAACCTGACATCATGGAAGAGGAGACAGCAACCGATGCAGGACCCAAGACTTTGAAATTCAGGCCGACTGAGGGCAACCTGCCAGCAGAGTACCCAAATGTAATGACTGCAACAGTGAATACACTCGAACATCTACATTTATGGTACGTGTACACAACTGTACTTTCCGGATGGTCAGACTACAGTCCATCATGCCATACCTGCAAGAGAGCGACTGGATGTGCTTGTTAGACCTCAAGGATTCCTACTATCACATAAAAATGCACAGAAGCTCCAGGAGGTTCCTCCACTTCCATCTAGGAGTCAGTCATTACCAATTTCGAGCCACTACCCTTTGGTCTCACCACAGCCCCGAGGGTGTTCACCAAAGTGATGGCAGTGGTAGCTGCTCACCTGAGGCTTCAGGGGGATTCAGGTCTATCTGTACCTGGACGATTGCCTCCTCACTGCTCCCACCAAGCGTCTACTCTCCCAAATCAGAGATTATTTCTTGATCCTTGCCCTTCATTTGGGGATCACAATCAATGCATCCAAATCACTCCTAGATCCTGTACAGGTGATAGACTACATTGGTGCAAGGATAGATACTTTACAGTGCAAAATCTTCCTGACCTCGGAGAGAGTACAAAACCTGAGGATGCATGTCTCTCTAGTCTACCAGTCCCATCTTCCAAAGGCAGAATCAGTGTTGAGGGCATTAGGTTCAATGGCAGCAACCATAACTCTTCTCCCATGTGCCTGGTTACATATGAGAATTCTACAGTGGACACTAGCTGTACAGTGGTCCCTATTGGAACTTCCATTGTCGTATCCAATACAACTCAGTCTAGTCTGTCAGTCATCCCTCATATGGTGGATGTGTTCTCCGGACATTTTGGAGGGAAGACCCTTTGTTCCAGCCCTGGCCCAAGCCCTGGCCCAAGCCACAGTGACCATGGACGTCTCCCAACTCGGGTGGGGGAGCATTGTTTGGGCAGGACAGTCCAAGGCCTGTGGTTCCCTGTAGAGACCAGCTTGCACATAAATATTCTAGAGATGAGGGCGGTCCTTTTAACATTGCAGACCCATCATGCCTTTCTTCCTCTGGGAACTATTGCAATTCAGTCAGACAACATGTCACTGGGCTGGTATATCAACAAACAGGGAGTGACCAGATCTTACCCCCTTTGTCATGAGGCCATGAGAGTGTGGGAATGGGCGATCTCCACCGGTCGTTCATTGTAAAGCACATTTCGGGACAGTCCAACATACTAGTGGACAGGTTAAGTCAGACTATTCTGACGCCTTACGAGTGGTTTCTGAATCTTTCAGTAGTGGAACAGATCTCCCTCGAGTGGGGGTCAGCCTTGCTGTGATCTCTTTGCATCTCCTTCCAATGCGAAGTGAAGTGAGTTTTTCGCTCTGATCCCCCTGCCGGGGGAGTCCCCCAGAGATGCTCTAGTCCATGCTTGGCCTCCCGGTCTTCTGTATGCTTACCCTCCAGTACCTCTTATTCCGAGATTTCTACAGAAAGCTCGTCGACTGGGGAGCAAAGTGTTACTCATTGCCCCGTTTTGGCCTTGCCAGGTATGGTTTCTCTTCCTTTGGTCTCACCTTCTGGCTCCGTCTTGGATCTTCGATCCCATTCAGGATTTGATTTCACACCCTTCGGGGGTTCCTTATCCGAATACTGACAGTTTGAAGCTCGCAGCTTGGCTGCTCCAGTTCCCGTGATTGCTAGGGCTCCAGGATTATCCTCCTTAATTAGGTCTGTTTTGGTGGCTGCTCATAAGTCTTCTACCAGGAAGGTTTATTGCAGCAAATGGAAACCTTTTTCCCATTGGGCTTCTCAAGGAAGTTTAGACCCCATCACAGCTCCTATTTCAGCCATTCTTGATTTTCTAGCTGGTATTTTTCAACACGGAGCTAGTTCTTCTACTGTCAAGGTTCAGTTGACTGCCATTTCTCATTTTCATGTGGGTGAGAATTTTGCCTCTATAGCCTCCTCCAGGCTGTGTAAAGCCTTTATTAAAGGCACTTTTCTTTTACGGCCCCCAGTCAAGGATCCTGTTACCCCATGGGACCTTACTATGGTTGTTCAAGCTCTGGTTGCTCCGCCTTTTGAACCTGCTTCAACCACAGATCTAAAATATTTATCTTGGAAAACGGCATTTCTGGTGGCTATTACCTTTGCCAAAAGGATTTCAGAACTGCAGGCCTTGTCCGTCAAAGTTCCTTATATGATTTTTCACAAAGATATGTTTTCCCTTCGAACCAATCCATCCTTTCTTCCTAAGGTGGCATCACCAGTTAATATCAATCAGATCAATTTACCTGTTTTCTTTCCTAATTTTGCTAACAAGATGGAATACAAACTCCACCTGCTGAATGTTCATAGACAGATACGATTCTATTTACACAAGACAAAAAATTTCTGTAAATCTGATCGTTTGTATCCTTATATAAACCCTTTTTCTATTTAAACAAGGCAAAACATTTCTGTAAATCTGATCAATTGTTTGTATCCTTATATAAACCCTTTTTCTATTTACACAAGACAAAAAATTTCCGTAAATCTGATCAATTGTTTGTATCCTTATATAAACCCTTTTCATGCATCCTTCAGGTCTATAAGGACAGAGGCATGTCTCTTCTTGGTCCGGCGAGAGCTCATTCCACTAGATCCATGGCTATGTCTGCAGCGTTTTGCTCTAGAGTCTCTTTGGATGATATTTGTTCTGCAGCTACTTGGTCCTCATCTCATACATTTATTTCTCATTACAAATTGGGTTTGACTTCCAGAAGGAGAGCATCCTTTGGTTCCCGCGGTGCTCCGGAATATCCTTCTATGAGAGCCACCCAAGAGTTTTGTAGCTAGGGACTCTGTCCCACAGGTTGAAGACCAAATGAAGTAAACTACTTCAGATAAAGTAGTTATGTACTCACCATAATGTTCCATCTGAGTAGTTCTACTTCATTTGTCTTCAACCGTCCCTCCCTCCTTCCCTCGGACCTTGGCATATGAACAGCCTACGGGCTGCAGTTGTAGGTCACAAGTATTTTTTCAGGTCGGGTTATCAGTATAAGATTCAGCAAACTTGATTTGGGGGTTGGAAGATAGTATTATGGGTAAGGGGAGGAGCTCGGAGCAGATGTTAGTAAGGTTGCAGGCTTGGATCCGGTATCCCACAGGTTGAAGACAAATGAAGTAGAACTACTCAGATGGAACGTTATGGTGAGTACATAACTTCTTTATTCATTTAATGTCCTGGCTGTACGGATAGATCCAGCTTGGAGTTTTTCTAATCATACCAACCAATTGGTTAATGATGGTTACATAACTATAGGTTGTATAAAAATATGTATAAAGTCTAGGAAATCAGAAATGATAGTCATTGTTTGCTAATTACATTAAACTCAAACTTGAGTATGAAATAATATGGAAACCTTATAAGAAAACAAGCATGAGTAATCTGGAAAGGGTACAGCAGAAATATACTAAGGGCATTCATGGATGTGAAAAATTAAGTTATTATGAAAGACTAAAATATCTGAACTTGTACAGTGTCTCTTATAGATATTTAAGAGGAGATTTTATTCAGCTATATAGCATTTAGAGACCACTAACTCTGGGAATGTTTGAGGTTCTCAAAAAACAGTAGATAATTATCAGACACCCAAAGTTGAAGATTCTATAGCAATGAGAAGTGTACTAATGGTTCTCTGAGAGAGCAGCTGATGCATGGAACAGACTACCAAACTAGATTAAAGCAAGCATTAGTTTAGATAATTTTAAGAACAGCCTGGACACATTATGGCAACAACAGTTTTGGTATAATGGCAGGCTAGAAGGGCATTAATGCCTGTGCTTCAAATATTTGTAAGTATGTATATCTCCAGTTCCTCCTAGCTGTGCAGCCTGATGCGCTTGTATTCCATGTGTCAGCTCATATTTCTAGAGTTATCTCCAACCCACTTTCAGATAAGTACCCCACTGAGGGAATTTTTTTCTAATTAATGTTTAATAAAGATTTCCATTTGTATCATTTGTTTTGCTTCAGGCCTCAGCACAACATTTCTAGTTGTCTATGCTGCCTACATGGAGTTTTTTTTTATCCAGTGCCACCTACCTCATTGCACAGCTCGGCATCAGCTGGTTCCCTACCCAAGAAATGGAAAGATAAGAAACCTAAGAAGGACATCTTGGATAGTGGAGTGCCTTCCGTGTCTACAGTCAGGCCTACTGTGAGACACCTTTGCAGCCCCCTGGTCCAGTGAACACTAGGTATGAGCCCTCTGGGGTGATTCCCTCAAAAGGTCACACCATAGTGACGAGTATCACACTGACATTGGTCAAGTCCGAAACTGCTTCATAGGACTTTGTTTCTGACACCTGAATGTTGGTAACTTGGGTGAGGGCGGTATTCGTACATGAAATTCCACGGAACCAGACAGAAGTCACAGCCACCTGCCTGCATCCTGAGGCCTTGATTTTAAAACCCCGGATATCCAAAACAAAGATGCCAGTTAGCTTGCCCCAGTCAACACTGCCTCTGTTCTCAGCTTCTTCTACCCAGGTTGGTGCACAGGACCTGGTTGAGCTTATCCCAGGAGTTCATGGAATTCCTGATGTCCAGGACCCAGCCAGCCATAGGTGCTGTTCCAGGAGTCTGGTAAAAGATGCATCTCTCCAGGAGGAATCAGACTCATCAGAATCCAATAATGAGGAAGAGCTGTCATGTGCTGATCACCTCCCTCCTCAATCTTTCTATGACTCTGATTCAGATGATATCCCTTCCTCTGTCTCCCCTGTTCCCCAGAAGACATTTCCTTTGGGGAAACCTTGCACAAGATAAAGGAGGCATTTAATTGGGAGAACAAAGATTTTCTCATGCCTAGACCCATTACCGAAAGCTTTGAACCCTGCCATCTCAGAGACCATTAGTAGTTCCAATAGTGCACATAGTTTTGGATAATGTCTTTGAGGGCATATATCTGTACCCTGACTTCCTTCCACCTGTATAGGAAGCCATATCGCTTTAATAGAGTGCTTGACACCTACAAACACCTTTACAAGAACCTACAAGCAAATCCCTCGGTGGTGTCTACTGAATTTGTCAAGGGAGCTTTTATGGGTGCAGCCAGACATCCTTTACCAATTGAAAGAGTGTGCAGAATACTTGACATGTATGGTAAAAAAACTTGCATGTCAGCTACCTTGGCTGTGAGGGCTCTTAAGTGCCAACTTCACATGTTAAAGTACACAGTGTCTTTACAAGAAAAAAAATCACTGCTAAGACAGAAGGACTCTCAGACAGTAGCATGCAGATGGACACACTGGAGACAGCTGGATTACCACTCCAGGTGTGCAGACACTCACTCAAATATGGCTGATTGGATTCATCATGCAGGGGAGTTGTTATGGGGTCTGTCGCATGTAGACTCGCTTGGCCAAGGACACAACCTCTCTCAGACTAGGTGATGGCAGAAATCCATGTTGCCCGACTGGATAAGGGGTTCCTCTTTGGTACCCCTGCTGAGAAAGTTTTTCAAAAGCTAAACATGAAAGAGAAGCAAATCAGAACAGTTAAAGAATTTTGTCTCCCTCACTTAGATAACAGGAATTACCCTCTCTGAATGTTGGACTCTGCCTCCGAGGTAAAAAAAGGGGAGGCCTTCCTGAGGCAAGAGACCAAGACAGAGCAGAAAGTGTTAAACTGATCAGCATTTTAGACATGGGTGATCCAAGGATCCAGTGTGCCCCACATAGCAGCAGTGACCATCCACAACACCTCCCCCACCACTCCCCCTAGGAAGGAGATGTTCCTCCTTCTTACAGTAGTGAAAAATCATCACCAGAGAACAGTGGGTCTTGAACATTATAGAAAGAGGATACTTAATTGTGCTCAGAGAGGAAAAAAAAAACCTGGATTAGGGATACCAAAGCCTTCTAAGAGACAACTTCTTCCTATTCTAACAGTATTCTATAACAATGGTACATTCAGGCATTTCCTGCAGGAGAAGAGGGCACAGGGTTCTACTCAAGAATATTCCTGATCCCAAGAAAAGAAGGCATTTGGAGGCCAATTTTATACTTGTAAAAGTTGAACAAGTTCCTTCACATACCAAAGTTCAAAATACTAACCCTAAAAAAAACACTGCCCTTGATCTTCCAATGAGCCTACATGGTGAGCCTAGATCTGAAAGATGCCTCCCTTCACATTCCTGTAGTGAAGGAACACATCTTTATTTTCTGGCAGGAAGTTTATACTACCAGTTCTGTACTTTACCGTTTGGCTTATCTACTGCTCCCAGGGTGTTCATCAAATGTCTAGCACTAGTTAATGCCCATTGCAAAATTTTAGGAGTTCACATTTACCCTTGCCTATATGGCTGCCTGATTCTGGGGAAACCAGCCTGGAGCTTCAGATATCCCTGCAAATTGTTATGGATTTCTTCCAGAAGGTAGGCCTCACTCTCAGCCTCTGCAACTCTCAACTACAGCTGCAGACCAGAATTATCTTTCTGGGCACACTTATAGACTCAGTATAACAAAGTCTTTCTACGGCAGGACATGGTCTCCTATTTAACAGGCTATCTGCAGAACCTATTAGAAAAGCAGGCAGTTACTGCACGGGAATTCTTAAAGCTGTTGAAGTATATGGAATCTTAGTGGTTCCTTTTGTAAATCTGCACATAAGAAAACTCCAATGGTTCCTAAAAAACACTTCGGAACAACATTCACAACCTTTAGAATTCCTGCCCCTTCTTCTCTGCCTGGAAAATGAGCTTGTTTGGTGGAGTGACCGCATTCTATAGAACCCGGGATCAAGCTTCTGTCTACCAGAGTCTGTCAAAGCTATCACCTCAGACAGCTCAGGCATAGCCTGGGGAGCACATGTAGGACAGTTGAAGGTGCAGGAAAGCTGGACTCCAGAACAAAGGAAACTGCACTTAAACCAAAAATAAATGCTGGCAGTGTTTCTAGCTATAAAAGCCTTTTAAAGCAACCTGACCCCAAGAACACTGCAGATTTGGATGGACAACACCACAGTTATGTGGTACATATAAACAAAAGAAGTCCCCCCACCCCACCCTGTGCAGTCTAGGAATAAAGGTACGACTTTGGGCAACCGACTTTAATAGCATCCTACATCTTGGGTCAGAACAACATCATTGCACACTGTCTGAGCAGGGACCTTCTGGACCCCAACAAATGGATACTGAAGAGGGAGCAAGATTTTCCTGGACCTAAGCTACCAATGGCCATACTCCAGTATAGTTCTCTGCCTCTTCTCTGAACAGACTGCTATAAAGGTTCTGCTCCATAACCCACCAAACAGGGACATGGAGAAGCAGACCCCTTTTCCTTCAAATGGACAAACCTTTACGGTAATGGAGGGAAAGCATACAGAAATATCCAGAGTACCGCTAAAAGTGAGATCAGGCAGGTCAGCCATGATACTCATAGCCACCTTCTGGCCAACTGCTTCTCCCCCTTCTTTGACCTTTAGCGAGGGGAGCAATTCTATTCTTCCTCCAGTGATAGACCTCATCCAATTCAAGGGGTCTATTATTCATCCACTCCTGAACACACTCAAGCTAACAGCCTGGAGGATTGGATTTTAACACCAAACAATGTAACTTACTCTACTGAAGTGTAATCTATCTTGAAAGCATCAAGAAAACCAACTACCAGAAAATCATACTTATCAAAATGGAAAAGGTTTTGTATTCGGTGCCTGGCCAGAGTTATGAAGCCACTTAATGTTGGCATGAATCAAGTGCTAGAATACCTAACAGAATTATTTAGCCAGGGACTTCCTTATTCAAATATTACGGTACGTGCATATGCCATCTCTTGCATACCTTGCTCTCTGCCTGTTTGAAACAGTTTTTAAAAGAGGTAATTACCTGAGACCACCCAGGAGAATTAACCCTTCTTTCAGGCCCAGTCTAGCTGTATGCCTGCCAGTGTTCTACCTTAAACCGCAAAATAAAGCTGAACAAATCCTGCATTCTCTGGACGTGCACCAACAGATCAGGTATTACCTTTGCAGGACACAGTCTCCAAATAGAGCAGAACAACTTTAAGTAGCCTTTGCAGTAGGAAAAGAAGGCAAGCCTGTCTCCAAACAGATAATTTCAAAATGGATAGGTGATTGTATTACCTTTTGCTATATTCATCATGGAATGCAACTACCAGCATCTGACAGGACGCAGTTAATGAGACACAGGGTGGCCACCACTGCCTTCCTAAAAGGCTTCCCTACTCTGGTCATCTTGGAGGCTACCACCTGGTCTTCTGTCCACACCTTTACCAAACACTACCATTTAGACAGTGATCCAGTGCTAGGGCAGGTTTTGCCGCTGCTGTTCTACAGTACCTTGTGTCCTAGGGGCCCTCAATCAGCCAACCTTGTAATCTGTAGCTTTGGGAGCCCTCCCCAAGAATCAGTACTGCAATACTGACTAAGAAGAACATAGTACAGTTGTGTGAGACTTACCATAATTGTAAATATTTGAGTAGATTGCAGTACCAACTCCCCACCCTCTTTCCCTTCCCTTCTGTCTGCTTGGCATCCCATGGCTGGGGATTGGGGTGGATACCCTAATCCTGTCATTATCCCCCGCATAATGCCCTTCCTGTACTTCTAGTCCACAGCCCCTCTGTTTCAAAATGTAGACAACTGGAAGGTTCATGCTGTCCTCAGACATCAGACTGACATCCGCAGCATAGAAACATGGAAAGACCTGAAGATGATGCTGACAGACTCCTGTCTTATACCCTAAAGTCTGGACATAGGTCCTTAGACGTCTGTTGGCTAAGGATGATGCAAAGACTCTGGGAAACAGGCCAGTCACCACAGTCTTCTGCATGTGGCATGTTGTTTTTTTTACAGAGAGGATTGAGCTTACTGGAAAAAAAGCTCCACTAAGGAATGTCTGTACTGCTTGTAAGTGAACCTCTGCATTTGCTTGTAAGTTTTAATTGTTTTGAGTCTGTATAGACGGACTTTGAGTGCAAGTTTGATTTTAAGATATACACCTGTTAAATTGTGGACTGGAAGTGTGTGTATGTGCATGCGTGTGGATTGGTTCAGGCCTGTCTGAATTCTTTGGTCCCATTTATTCTGAAGATTGTCAGGTCTTTACTAAGAACAGGAGTCTTTATTCTTGAATCTTAAATTTCTTATTCTCTTAAACCTGTATCAAGCCATCTTCAGTAAGTGACATAGTGCCTGGGCCACTGTAGTAGGCATGTTAAGTGACTTTTTATGCTGGTGAGAGCTCAGCTTTGTTATTCACTTCTAGTTCTCAAACAAAAGATGGCTTTTGAGAATGTGGATCAAGGAATATTACTGGGACACTTGCATAGCCTCTCTACAGACACTCATTATCTACCATATTTCTCGCATGGAGTAGTGCATGGAATTAATTCTTCCACAATTTTCCCTCGATGAGTGAAGTTCCTAAGGAATCTGTCACTTAGGGACCAGGTTAAATTTATTTATTTTTTTTTAATTTTTTGTCATTTGAGGAGCATTGCTTGTATTTTAAGCATCTTTTCCACTTGAGGACTTTGGAAACGTGCATGTTTTAAGTCAGTGATCTAGATTACTGTAATACTGTCTACCTTGGATGTGATACTTGTGATCCAGGGCATCCATGCAGAATGCCACAGTACATGTTTTAAGTGGTTCCAGAAAGTATTCCTGTGTAAGACATGTGCTGTGTCATCTGCACTGGTTGCCTGCAGTGCTTTGACCAGAATATACGGTGCTTGTTTACCAGTGTCAAACCCCTATATGTATTGGGTTCTTCCTGCATAAAGAAGCTATTGGTATCCTACGAGTCATCTCCCTCACTCTCTGTGCCACAGACCGAGGCTAATGGTAAACCCAGGCTAAATGGAATATTCAGGTGTGAACTCATTTGCTGACTGAGCTCTGACTGTGTGTAATTCGCTACCAAGGCTGTTAAAAGACCTGAGCCCACGTTTGGTGCATTATTAACTATGTAGTTCGGTTGATGGCCAATTGGCTGAAAGACAGACCCCATACTGTATGTGTGGCAGGCAAAGCCTCAGAGAGCATGGAACGAACTAGTGGGTTACCACAGAGTTCTGTGCTAGGACCCTAGCTGTTTGGCATATACTTCTCTGATCTCCAAGTCAAAATTCAGGAGCCGTGGTTAACCAAGTTTATCAGTAATTACAAAGTGGCTGTTGCACTTGAGTCCCCGTCTAATATTCAGAGGCTACAAAGTGAAGTTACGCACATTAATAGCAGGTGCAGTGTCAATGGCCTAAAACTTAATGCTAAAAATGCAATATTGTTGAATTTAGCAAGTAAACCCTGTATTCATCTTACAGTATACTCCCCACTCCAAAACAAGGGATTGGAACACTGGTAGATAACTCCATCTTCTTTGACCATCATATTGCAACATTTAATAAGAAAGGCTGTTTCCCTTTGGGCCACAGAAGCCCTGACCCCTCTGTATTCTACACTGATCAGGCTCTTCATAGAGTACAATGCCCCCTTTGGGTTATGTCTTACTAAACATATGAAGCAGTTAGAGACCTTAAAGGTTCCTGACAAAAAAGATCATGGAATTAAAGGACCTTATCTGTTGAGACTGCAGGTGTTGTCCCTGTATTCAGTGTCCTACAGGCATCTTGGGGGCAGTCTGTGCCTTGCCTTCCAGGTCATTAAGGATCAGGCACTCCAAGATCTCTTATTTCTCCACAGATTAAACAGTCCTGTAAAAACTAGAACCAGATATCTGAACTTGCTTCTTCAAGTAAAAAGATCACAGTGGAGAGACAGATTTGTCACTCGACTACCCTTTCTCTGGAACAAATTTCCTCTCTAGATCAGGCAGTGTGACACACTATATCCTTTAAGAAGGAAATAGACAATTGGATGGGTATTCATAAATTCACCCATAGAATGACTGCCCCATTGCTCATTGAAAAAGAAGGTAAGGTCAAAGGATGGGTACTGGTAAGATGCAAATAACCACATGGCTGAATTGTCTTGTACATTCCATCATTCTATGAATTAAGAGGTAGCTTCAACGAGGCCTGTTTAAGCATTACATAGTAATGTACCCTTTTAAACTCTTTGTTTTGTCATTTAGAAATCCATTATGCTGTCATTTTAGTCTGATAGTCTGAGAACTAAACCTGCACTTCCCATTCTTAACTTGTGAACTTACCATTCCAGTGTTATCTTTGTATTAGTTTTATCTGCATCCCTCTGTGGGACCCTTCCCAGTGGCTCCATTGCTTGAACCCAGTATGCCCATTTATTCATTCGGTAGGAGCAGGAGCTAGGCATCCCAGGGCTCAGCAAAAGTGCTATGGCCTTTTTATTCCTGAGTACGAAGCCTATTCATCCATCCATCCCACGCAGTGACAGTCTGGTGATAGAGAGCGGGTCATCTAGCCACTCTATCAGGGTGCTGCTAGGCTGCTTGCTGACTTTTATAATGGCTATTTTGCCAACGGCATAGGTGTGTGTATATATATATATATATATATATATATATATATATATATATATATATATATGTATGTATATGTGTGTGTGTGTGTGTGTGTGTGTGTGTGTATATATATATATATATATATATATATATATATATATATATATATATAAATGTATAGTGTATGTGTGTTTTACATGACCACTGTAATACACCCAGCCAATACTGTGGACCTAGCAGACCCCCCCCCCGGATAAGCAAACTGGAGTTTTCTTCACAGGTGTATCCTCCACAGCCTGGTCAGTCAGATGCCTGTATCACTAATTAGTTTCATCTTTGCAATTTAAAACAGTGTCAAGCATTGGACCTGGCAGTTTTAGCTTCAGGTACTGCAGCCAACTTTGGACAGCTACTTGACAACCCGGCTGCAGTCATACTCTGGAAAACATGTGTTTGTAGAAGAAAAACTCCAGTGAAGCATATAGTTGAGACAACATGTCTTTTATTGCTATTACTTCAGCAATTTATTTTTATGGTATAATAAAACAGAATGAACTGACCACTAAAGGACAAGTTACAAATAGTTTAAGCAGTAGCATTAGTCCTTGCAAGGGTTTCATATACACATTTGAGTAATGTATTACAGATAATGTAAGCTCAATCCTAGTTCCATTCACGTTAAAATTGTGTTTTGTTAATTTGTTTCAGATAACTCCTTGGTTTCCCAGATATCCACTTCTGCCCTTTCCAGTCGTCTTGCAATTGAAAGCCTTGCTGAAGGGCCAACATCCACATCTCTGGATCAGTCAGATCTCCAGCAGCATCAATATCCACTTCGGCTTTACAGGCATCTGTATCAGGCCCAGATCCCTGAACAGTTAAGACAGCAGGACCTTTCAGATCAGCCTGATCAACATGAAACAAGCAGTTACACTGCCTGTCATCCAGAGGAGGGAGCAGGGGAAGGCCCTGACCAGCCAGATCAACCTTCTGAATCTGAACATTCTATTCTGTCAGAACCAAGAGACCTCCCTGACCAGCCAGATCAGCCCGTAGAGTCTGTACATCATATTCCAACAGAACAAGTGGAGATTCCTGACCAGCCAGATCAGCCTGCACATCAGGAGTACAGCAGCAGACCAAAGAAAGAGGAGAATGTTCTGGATGAGCCAGATCAGCCAGATCAACCAGGCGAAGTTAATCAGCCTGACCTAGCAAGCCTGGAAGGAATGATGGAAGTAGTTGTAGTGCATCAGTTCAAATGTAAGATGTGTCGGTATAAGAGTGTCTCCAAGGATACCCTTATTAATCACATGAGAGACAGACACTTTCGTATTGGTAAGCACTGCCATATGACTGCTGGCAAACACTGTACATGCTCCTAAAAAAGTTGCCACTTTGGTGTTGTCATTCCTCTGATTACAGTGAAACAGCTGAATTCAACATTAGTGTGCCTTGTAATATTGCTAGGTCTTATGACCATGAATCTCACACCAGCTTGCCCATTTTTCATCAGGAAGCTGTGGAAAACAGCTGTCACTCTATGGTTCATAATTTCTGTCACCAGAAGAAGGTCCCTGCGTAATAATGCCACTCATTCAGTAATTATTTCATGTTTAATGTTCTCAATTTGCTGAATGCTGAATAAAATTAAGTCATCTGAAGGATGATTTGATATAAACGTTTGTTCTTGGATATCCTACCAATGTTGGATATCAATCTGATAACTGCATGAAACTTTTCTATATTGTTTTATAATGGTGTTTGGAAATTATACCACAGGAATTTTTTAATGGGAATCCCTCACTTGCATTTCAGACATACGTTTGCAACAGAGATCTTATTGCTAATCAGCGGTAATGGTCTATCTTGTGGTACCATAAACATTAGTGACCATGAATCCCTACAGTGGATGAGTAATATTAAATATCCAAACTGCACTTCTGTGTACTCCTTTATCACACACTATGACTTGGTATCAGAATTATTTCTGCAACAGGAATCTGTATATATTAATTGTACAGGAATCCTACAAAACCTACCCAGTATATTTTGCAAATGTAACAACTGCATTATTAATCAAAGAAACCATTTTAAATCATGACCAAATAAGGTTGGGCAGATCCTAATGCTGCACTCCTTTGTATGCTGAAAGGGTATTAAGTGAAAGAACAACTATATATATAATTAATCTTTTTTATAAGGTATAGACTGATGTAATGTGCTATCCATCCATCCACAGCCCCTTTTTCCAGTTTTAGACATGGGGTTGGGGTGTCACTTTGAGTGACAGTCATCTAGAGCCAAGGTTCACACCACCGAGTGGCTATCCCTGCCACGGATGTTGTTCCATTTCCATACCACACATTTGAATGCACACTCACACTTATGGCCAATTTAGAGTGTCCAGTCCACCTACTGCATGTCTTTGGAATGTAGGAGGAAACGGGAGTACCCAGAGGAAACCCGCGCAAGCACAGGGAGGACATAACCTGTTTTATAACTTTTAAAAGAGGACTGAAGGCTAGCTGATCACCTTATTATTTTTTTATGTCTCAAATAAACCAGAATAGGATTCTGATCATTAACATACTGGTCTTCTGGCTCTCCTCCACAACATATTACTTTTGGGGAAACTATCAGTTACATGTAGTAATTCTTTGCATGATCCTCAGGGGATCCCCCCAAAAAATGTATTGAGAAACAATACATTTTCAAACTAAATGGTCCAGCCCTAAACATTTTCAGATGTTTATATAATAAAGGCAAACAATCAAAACCTAGACATTTAGGTGCTGCACTTTAAGAAGCTAACAGGCTGTAAAGAGCCCCTGCAGATAAGCCTGACCTTTATTATAACTAGTAAAATGTAAATGTATGATCACGGATGGAGGAAAGTAGGCCTATACACAGAGTTGGAATTTTGTCCCTTTCTAAGGAAATGTCCAGTGCCAGAGCTGGTATAAGTATAATGAGGTGTGGGAGTGCAGGTATCAATTTTTTTTTTTTTAAAGGGGTCTTGCAAGGTTTACAAAAGCTCAGTGAAATATCCAGCATTTGAGAAATTGCTTTCCAGAAAGAGCTGATTTTTTTTTTTTTTTTGAGTTAAATGAGTTACTGGAGATTCAGTGGATTACTTGTTATGTTGGCTACAATGAGTTTGCCACCAGGAAGATGGACCTTATCTCAAAGTTTCAGTGTACCATTTCAGAGCCATTCTGCAGCAGAAACCTTGATGTCTGAAATCCCAGACTGTCTGGAATCCTGGACGGCTCACCCAAAAGGGTCCTCTGTGTCAGTGGACCTACTTATCGATCTGAAGGAGTTATTCATTTTTGGCTTGGTCCAGAGCTTAAAATGGGCCCCGGCCCAGCCTACCTACCCACTCAGTTAAACAGATGGATAAATTAAATAAAAAATGATGAAAATATTCAAGGTCAGTCTTTCAGGAGTCTCACAGGTTGTCACTGACAACATCTTAGTCATGCAATATGCATACAAGCAAGGAGGCACAAATCACACTTTTGTTTGCAGACTGTCATAGACATATGGGATCTTGCCTTGTCCCTAGAGTGTCAGTTGCTAGCAGTTGCACTTTCTCAGAAAAACCATTATGTTTGTGATAGCTTAGGTCAAGCATATAGGTGGATCATGAGTAGCCAGAGAGTCTACAGATGTTGCAACACCTCAGGAGCAATTAAATATTCCATTTCAGAAGCTTTTTACATTAAGAAGAATGTTCAGAGTCCTAGTTACTCTGCCAGGTGTCACATTGTTTGGATGAGACTGTGGAAAATGAGCATCCTTTATGCATTTCCTTCCATTCCTTTGGTTCAGAAGACTTCATAAAGGAAAAGATAAAACATCCAGATGATTCTTATAACTTCTTTCTGATTTTCTCTTCTGCAGGTGATACTGCAGTACATTCTCCCATTCAACAGAGTAGACTTTATTGTTTAACATGGGGTAAAGGGCTTTATACCAGCAATCAAGACTGTTAAGTCTCTTAGCATGGAGAGCATGACTTTGATTCCAGGTTGCCAACTTTTTTTATCCAGTATAGTTAGAGGCTTTTTGTCAGTTTAACAGCATGGATAGGTTCATAGGCCTCTGTCCATGACACACAGAGAGATGATTCGGGGGCCCTCGATCTCCATCCACTCGCAAAGATTTCTTTCTTGAACAAGAGTCAGTGAGGGGGCCTCTGCCTCACTGGGATTCTGTTTCTGTTCCATAGGAGGGGTCTCTCTGTGAATCTGTCCCCTCTCCACGCGTCTATTTATATCCGTGGTTGATGTTTAAGTCTCTTGCTCGACATGGCCAGCAACTCTGGGTTCTGTGGGTTCTGTCTTGAGCCAGTTTGCAACATCTCTTGTGACATATGGGTTTACATCTAGCTGGTGAGCTTTATGATGATGCCCGGGTATTGTGTGTGTCAGCTTTGCTAGGTCAGCAGTAGGCTGTGTGAACTGCCTTACCCTCATCAATGGCCTTAGTGACTGTTTGAAAAATGGTTTAGTTCCTCATTGAGTTGTACAGCCGGGCCGGGGACACACCGTCGGTCCAATTGGTGCTTTTTTTTTTTAGAGAGAGAGCAGCTCTCACCTGGGCATCTGAGATGTTTGGGAGGCTAGACTCTGGCATTTTCCCCCCATGTTTGTGATGATCAGGTCTAGTATATTTTCACACTTGTGGGGATGGTGACTAGTTAGTTGTAGCATTTTGATTTTATGAACTCCAGGAACCCTTTGGGCTAGGGGTGTTGGCTTGAGGTAATGTTCCCCAGTCTCTATGTTTGGGTAGTTGAAGTCACCCAATATGATGGTGTTTGAGACATTCATAACCTGGGATCCCCCTCCTTTGTATTTTATATTTATGCTCCCCTCCTTTTGTGGTTATGTTATAAGTATTTTTGGGGGGGAAGTGCTGTCGGAGGTATAACCATACAGTGCGCAGGGACAGTCACAGGAGCCTTGACCACCATACAGTCGACAGATCGAGGCGTGCATCTTTCCATGGGGGACAGAGTTACTGAGGAGTGGCTACCCTTAGTTTTTTCTGTTTTGTTTCTAGGTTTAGGTTTATTTTTTTCATTTTTTGCTTTCTTTTTTAAGGGTTTATAGTGTAAAGGCCCTTGCTGGCCAATATCCAGGGTGGGTGGCAGAGCCCCAAGCCCTCCCTCCCAAGCTGAAGCCCACTTGTGCTCATGAACCCCAGGCAGACCAGCTGTCAACTCAGAACAATGGAACAGCAAGAAAGACAGACATAATTAATGACACCAGTAATTAGTAATTATTTGTAAGCCAATCATTGGATCATTGTTGGGTGTATGGTGGGGGTGGGGGGGTATAGGTCTGGCCGGCCTGGGGTACAGGGCTCCTCTATGTCTCTCTGGATGTCTCCAGGAGGTCTCTCATCAGTCAGTTCACAATACATAGGTACATCTTCGAATCATGCTGTACTTGGTGTGGAGTGAGTCCATTGCTTGTGTGTGAGTGCAGATGCTGCTTGTCGCAGATTCTAGCACTAGCACTTTCCAGGCAACTTGCCTTAGTCTTTTTTCCTTGTTCAGTCTGGGAGTGGTCAGTGTGTCTGACTAAGGGTCACCTATAACAAGTGTGTGGCATTGTGTGTAGTTTTGGGGCTGTGACTGTTTAGCACCTGATGTTTGACTTGTATGTTGTATGTCTATGTCTTTGATCTTGAGGTGGCAGTTGCTTTTGCTTTCTGAGCCTCTGTAGTTGTAGTTTTTTTTTGATCAGTGCCTCCAGTATGTCTTTGTGTGTTTATGTGTTTGTTTTTTTTTTTAGTTGTGATAGTATGTGAAACTGGGGTTTGTGTGGTTGTGGTTCCTTCTCCTCCCTGTCTGTCTTGCCAGGTTGAGAGAGAGCTCAGCCTCTCCAGTTTGGCTATATAGTTACATCTCTCATGTCTAGGCTTTGTTTAGTATATATATAAGTACTTTACCTATATAAAAATTTTTAGGAGCAAGTGCTGAGCTTTGAGAGAGAATAGAGAACTTACTGTTTAAATTGCAAGTAGAAGTTCTAAAAAATTGAACAGCAGCAGACTTCAGGAGCCAGAAATAGTTTAACCTTGTTTTGAAAGAGGCATAGGAACAGCACTGATAAAATATTTATATATAAATTGGTGGATTGTTTTTTAAATTATTAAATATTATAGGTTCATAGGTAAGTCACAGGCTAGTTGTCATTGTAGGCCATTTTAAGCCTAGCCAATTTCTCTCTCCATGCTCAAATTAACCAATCCCATTTGGTTAGAAGTTGGCCTTACCCTATCCCATGATCAGTAATTATATATTACTGCTAATAAGAATAACTGGGATCATACCATAGATAATTTGAGGGGCCCATGCAGGAACTAAAGCATTTAGGAGGCTGCATCTGTCCATTAGTAGTAAAGCAGGCAGTCCTGGGGTAAATTTTATATTTCCCATCCACAGATCCAAGTTGCACTTGAATATGGACAGGGATGAACTCTGCTTTATGTGAATGAGTTGTCAATTCCAGCGTAGTGGTGTCCCCTGAAAGATATACCTGTACCTGCAAACCATTCTCTTAATATTTAAGAAGAAGTTTAGATCCCTAGACAGAGTATTTCTAATGCCATTTGGCTTGCTGATGTGCAGTAAATCCATCAGTATTAGTATATATCTCTTTCCCATTCTTAACTTAGGGACTTCACCCTTTAACTCTCACTCAGAACATTTATTGATAAAAGCAATGGCTCTTTTTGATCAGGTTGCTTGACTCTGGACTAAATGGAAATTATCTTGAAAGTAACATGGATTAGTGCTGCTCTGTGTTTCCTATATCAGTCTACTTTCTGTAGTTCCCAATCAAAGGCTTGTCCTTTTCCTGTGTTACAGCTCACTTTGCTGTCTTTTCTTCATGACTGCTAGGGAAAACTTACATTAGCCTCCAGGCCTGTGGTAAGAGTGTTCTTTGAGGGTCCAGACTGATCACCAAAAAAATTCTCCTCTGTGAGCAAAATAACTAAAGATTTGTTGAAACTCTAGTCTGGAAACTTTTGGAAAATACTTTTTTTTTTGTGTGGCCACAGGGCCAGCACCAGCAGCACAGGGCTGTGCCTCCTATAGCCTTACTATATCTAATAAACTCCAGTCTCTGTGCAGCAGCCCTCACCTTATAATATGTCTGGCTGAAATTTTTGGCAAGTTTTCCAAAAATCAAAATTCAGTCAGATTGTGCTTGGCTAAAAAACCTACTCCCTTTTTTGAGGAGTATGCTTCCATGTGAACTCTGCCTTAGAAACATATTCTGCCTAACAGAGAATTTAATTTTCTTGTGGAGGATAAATAAAGCCGTCCTTTGAGCTCACCTCACTCTTGAATGGAATAAAGCATTCAGAAGCTACATCTGTCCATTTGTAGTACAGGTGACAGTCCAGAGACTTTAATTTTCTTTTGGAGGATAAATACAATCTTCCTTTGAGCTCACTTATGCACTCCCCTTAAAGATTTTGCCTTAGAAAGGAAAACAGTTGTAACAGTTATCTTAGATGTTCATCGTATTAATCACTACTGCAGTGGGTTTAGCTGTGTGGGTTATATCCTACCAAGGATGTAAGAGACAGCCAGCATCCAAAGCTTCAGGACACCTTGCACATGCCCAAACAGAAACCTTCAGAGCTTTACTGCCATTGAAGGGTTTGCTCCTCTGAGGCATTCGAGAATCGATGACTTGCTTGTGCTGTTCCTTTGCTGGGCAGATAAGTTCCTTTTGGGGGCAGGATTCTGTTTTCTTTCTTGCCTTGCTGTTTTATAACTTTCTTCTTCAGGAAAGTTATTTTAAAGCTAGGAGTGCTGTGTTTTAAAGGATTGCCACAACACTATAATGTACTTTTAAATGGAGTCTCTCCTTTGATAATCACATTGCCACAGTAGTCAGGAAATCCTTCTATGTGGCACACCTCATCACAAAAGGTTTCTCATCCAGGAAAAAAGAGGTCATTGTTCTCCTCTACTCATCACTCATTAGACCCATTATAGAGTACAACGCCCCTTTTGGTATGTACCTCACAAGACATCTACAACAACTGGAAAGGCCACAGAAATACCTCACAAAGAGGATTACCGGCCTCAAACAGATGCCTTACGCAGACCGTCTCAAAAAACTCCAGCTTTACTCTGTCGCATATCGCCTACTCAGAGGCGATCTCTGCCTAACATACAAAGCTATGTCAAACCCAGAGCTGTTGGACATGCTCCACATAAAGAAATCCCAATCCTTCCGAGCTACACGCTCTAGAGACCTAAACCTTGTCACCACAATAAACAGAACATGCTGGAGGGATAGATTCCTGTCTCAGAGACTTCTCATACTCTGGTACAAACTACCTATTTATATCAAACAAAGCTCCTCATTAGCACTCTTCAAGAAAAATCTTGATGATTGGATGGGAGATAGGAAATTCACCCCGGGGATCACATCTGTGGCTCTGCTCGACAGGGGCACAGGAAAATAATTTTCTTGGGTGGCAAAAGCCAGGGTACCATTTGGCTAGGCTTATATTTGCCCTAGGGCCAATAGCCTAGTACCTACCTATGAACCTATGAGTGCATGTTTTTCCTGTCATTTTAAATGTGATGTAAAATAACTGAAAAAATTATTTTAATGAGGAGAAATTTGTAGGGCTGGCATAGTTTGTTTTTAAAGTGCTTTTTACTGTGTTTTTTCTGTAAAGTAACTTTTTGTTGAATGGTAATGTTTACCAGCATTTGCTGCTTTTCTTCCCCGGGGAAACAAGCACCATGTTTGGCTTGATCATACCAGTCCCACACTCTGTTCTTCATCTAGCCACAGAAAGAAAGAATGTATTAAGTTCCTCAGCATTTTACATTTGTATACACTATTCCCAAACCTGAACCAGCAGCTATAGCTCTAGGTAATCCCACTGCTGCTAAGATGCTAGTCCGTTCCAATCCTACTCTTTCTGATAAGGATACAGAGATAATTCAGAAAACTCGAGTCAGGTGTGGTGTCCTACCTGTGACCCTGAGGTTAACGGGACTAACAAGAAACAGAATACAGAGGAGTAATCAGATAAATTCATTTTAGCTAGCGGATCTAGAAGACTGACACTCTCTCTCTCTCTCTCTGTCTTTCTCTCTGATGCCCTCCCTGTTTGAGGAATAAAAACTCCTTGTTGCAGTTTCAGGTAGTTTATTCAGTTAAGTAGGTAGATGGATGAGTGTACTTGCAATACACTACATTTAACAGATCAGTTGTTTATAGGCAGTCACGGACAATGGTGGAAAGGTCTAGAGGAGCTAACTGCAGGAAAATCTGGGAAATGGAAAAACGAGCCAATCCCAAAGCTTAGAGGTTAGTCTGTTATGTCAACTTTCCTCAGAGATCTGTGAGGGTTTACCAGCTTAGCAGCCTGTGGAACCTCATCCTCATTCTTAGTTAAAAGGTTTTATTTTTATTTTTAACAAAAAATGGCAGTACATAATGAGCTAGCACTGTAGAACGAAAACACTTTCACAGTTTGGTCATAGAAGATGGCTAGTTGTATGAGAATATCACCAGCCTGTTTCCTATCATCTGTAATATGAGAGGCTGTATCTGCTTTTGTGGAGCTCATATTCCTTGAGGCAAATTATGAAAGCTTTATTACACAACTTTTTCCAGTTTGATGTCCTTTTCAATGTTTGTATCACATGTAATATGAGAGGCTGTGCCCACATTAATGGGGCTTAAATCACCTGAAATACATTACAAAAGACTAATCTTCTCGTCTGGCAAAAAAGCATTACAGTGCCTGCTCATAAGAGCTTGTATACTTGATTAATGTGCCAGTGCCCATTCTTACTGATGAAGGCAGACCTTTTTATATGGAGGGGAAGTAGCCCCTTACAGTCACACTGTGACTCCCATTTTTTGAAAAATACATGTTTTCCAGAGAAATAGCTTACAGTGGAAACAAGTCATAGTGCTCATTTTTACACAGCTCATGGATATGCGCAAGTAGAAGGAAAATGGAAGTACAGTTTGAAACCTCAAAAACTTTTGTAGTCTTTTTTTGTGCCCATGGAATAAAAATTGTATTTATTTAAATTAAATTTAGCTCTATACACGCGCGCACACACACACTATATATATATATATAATTAAGATATATGTATTTTATATATATATATATATATATATATATATATATATATATATATATATATTAAAAATATAAAAGATATGAGCCCCATAAAAGTGAGCACAGCCTCTCATATTGCATATGATACTAGTATTGATAAGGACAATTCAGACTGGAAAAAGTTCAGTTGAAAACTGTTTCTTAAATGTATTTCTATAGTAGTAGCTCATGGTGCATTGCCATTTTTTTGTCTGTTTAAAATTAACTAAAATGAGGTTCCACTGGCTGCTGAACTGGTAAACCCTCACCAGCCTTTCAGGAATTAACATCTAGGCTTTGGGATTGTTGTTGTTTTTCCATCTCCCATATTTTCTTCCAGTTGGCTCCCCTGGACCTTCCCACCATTGTCCGTAACTGCCTTTCAACTGACCTGTTGATCTACCTACTTAACCGGATAAACTAATAAACTTCAACAAGGCGATTATTCCTTCTACAGGGAGGACATCAGATAGTGTCTCCTAGATGTGCTAGCTAAAGTGATTTTTATCTGGACTAATCCTTTGTCTTCTTTCTTTTTAGTCCTGTGAC
This sequence comes from Protopterus annectens, assembly GCF_019279795.1. Classification (NCBI taxonomy): domain Eukaryota; kingdom Metazoa; phylum Chordata; order Ceratodontiformes; family Protopteridae; genus Protopterus; species Protopterus annectens. The sequence goes on along the minus strand of NC_056746.1, from coordinate 1,189,399,887 downwards.
CTTCTGGGTTAAAGGTGGGATACAAGACCTAACTTGAGCTTTTTAGATTCTCTGTACATTATCTGAAAGAATATGATTGGAATTGACTAGGTGCTTAGCAGCAGTGGGATCAACTAAAGCTATAGGTGCTGGGTCAGGTTTGGGAATAGTGTAAGAAAATTTAAAAGAATGAAAAAGTTTATACATTCTGTTTGCCTCTTTAGGGGCAGGTGGCTAGGAGGAAAATTGTAGGCAGTAATGCACACATACTGAAAAACACTCCGAACAGTTGGATTGTGCATAGGATCTGGAAAAATCCATATGTAATAACTTAGTATTTTCTGAGGAATTGAAAAACCTCAGTGTTCTCCCACTGAAAACACAGGAACATTATAGCTATAGTCTCAGAGAAAGAGACCCCCCCCCACAGGGAGAATCAGAAGCTGAGCTCTCCACCGAATCCCATAGGTTCATAGGTAGGTACTAGGCTATCGGCCCAAGGGCCCCTAAGTAAGCCTAGCCAACAGTGTTGCCTGGCTTAAGCCACCCAAGAAACTTATTTTCCTATGCCTCTGTCGAGCAGAGCCACAGAAGTGATCCCCGGGGTGTATTTCCTATTTTCCATCCACTCATCAAGATTTTTCTTGAAGGGTGCTAATGAGGAACTTTGCTTGACATAGATGGGTATCTTGTTCCAGAGTATGGGAAGTCTCTGGGACAGGAAACTATCCCTCCAGTATGTCCTGTTTATTGCGGTGACAAGGTTTAGGTCCCTAGAGCGTATAGCTCAGTGGGATTGGGATTTCTTTAGGTGTAGCATGTCCAACAGCTCTGGGTTTGACATAGCTTTATATGTTAGGCAGAGATCACCTCAGAGTAGGCGATATGCTACGGAGTAAAGCTGGACTTTTTGAGATGGTCAGTGTAGGGCATCTGTTTGAGGCCAGTAATCCTCTTTGTGAGGTACTTCTGTGGCCTATCCAGTTGCTGCAGATGTCTTGTGAGGTACATTCCAAAAGGGGCATTGTACTCTATAATGGGTCTAATGAGTGTCGAGTAGAGGGGAACAATGACCTCTTTTTTCCTGGATGAGAACCCTTTTGTGATGAGGTGTGCCATGTACAAGGATTTCCTGACTACTGTGGCGATGTGATTATCAAAGGAGAGATTACTGCCCACCTGGGTTCAAGGTCTCTTGTCACACATTCGGCATTAAGTAGACTGCCACCTGTGTGGTAGTTCATGGGTACAGAGGTTTTACCAAAGGGGATTACAGTGCACCTTTTGGCATTGAGCTTGAGGCCATGGCTCTGACACCAGGCATCTGTCTCAGTGAGGCCCTTCTGTAGGATGTCCACATCATTTGGGGACTTGACTATGGCTCTTAGTTTGCAGTCATCTGCGAACTTCATTAGCCAGAGGCCTTCTCTGTTAGCCTGTACTTCAAAGAAGTAGGTACCAAACAGGAGAGGTCCCAGGACTGAACCCTGAGGTACTCCACTTGTCATTGGTTTGAAATCAGATTTGGAGTCTACAACTTTTACAGTGTGGGTTCTGTCAGTGAGCCAGTTGGTAACCCATCTTGTGACGTAGGGATTTATACCTAGTTTAGTGAGTTTAGCTATAATTCCAGAATGGGGGATGGTGTTGAAAGCTTTGGCGAGGTCAAGATAGGCTGTGTGAATCACCTTACCCTCGTCTACGGTTTTGGTGACTGCCTCAAAGAAGTCAATCAGGTTCAGGAGGCATGATCTGCCTTTCACAGACATGAACTGGGTGGGGTCCAGAGTTTGGAGGTTACCAGTGTCTTTATGAGTTCCATGATGATACTTTCCATGGCCTTGCAGACCAGGCTCATCAGGCTAATAGAGCGATAGTTCTCGGGATCAGTGGTGGCTCCCTCTCTGTGGAGTGGGTTAACTCTTGCTGTGCGCCATCCAGTGGGCACAAAGCCTGAAGTGAGGCTATGATTGAACATGGTGCTTAGGTGGGGAGCCAGTTCGTTCTGAAGTTCATGTAAAACCCAGCCTGGGATGTTGTCCGGTGTCATGGGTGCTGTGTTTTTGGCTTTAGATAGTGCAGCTTTTACCTGCGTAGTTGTGATTACAGGGACTCTGCATTCTTCCTGTAAAGATACGGGCCCTTTAGGGGGTGAGAGGGGGGTAAAGTTGGCACTGAACCTATCTGCCAGGATGTTGGCAATATCAGTTGGTTCTGTAATTTTTGTGCCGTTGTGCAGTAACTCAGAGCATATCTGGGTGTTGCCATTGAGATTCTTGACATAGCTATAGAATGCTTTGTGGTTGTCCTTAGAATCAATGGCGAATTTGTTTTCATAGCTAGCTTTGGAGGATCTTGTAAGGGATCTCAGCTTCTTACTGAGGCTGACCAGAGAGCTTCTCCACTCATTGGATTTTTACTCTCTTTTGCAACAGTTTCTTCCTTCTGTTGTAGAGTTTGTTTAAGGCAGGGGACAGCCAGATTTACTTCCTTTTTTGGAGGATAGCATCTTGGTTCTGTTTGGAATAGCACGATCCATGTACTCGTGTAAGTGCTTATAGAGTGCATTTGTGTAGGATTCAGCAGTCGTAACTGTATTGTCCATCTGCATGGGTGTCATGAAGTTTGCCACTTCTGTCTTAAGAAGCATGAAGTTGGCTTTGGAGAAATTTTTTACCATGGTTTCCTTAATGAGGGGGTGGGGGTGGGATGTGGCTATCTAGGGTGATTAGCTTATGGTCGTATCTGACCAACGAGGAGTTGACTTCAGGTGTGGAGCACCGGTCACTCGTGTTGGTAATGACTAGGTCTAGGGTATTGTTGCCCCTGGTGGCGGTGTGGATAAGTTGATCCAGGGCATTGGAGTTTATGAATTCCAGAAATTGTTGAGTGAAGGAGTTGGTACATGAGTAGTTTTCCTAGTTAATGGTGGGGTAGTTGAAATTGCCCGTTATTAGGGTGTTTGGTTGAACCCTAATATTTTCCGGTATATCAAGAAAAGAGGAGTGGGAATCCTGGGGCATGGTGGTGGATCTGTAGCAAGCTACAATTTGGATTGCAGTTTTGCCCAGAGTTAGTTGCACTTGGATAACCTCAGATGCATTGTGCTGAGCAACTAGCTTGGAGGTGTGGATATCCTTAATGAATATGGACACCCCTCTGCCTTTGGTGTTCCGGTCCAGGTTAGATGGCCGAAAAATGCGGTATGAGTTATAGCCTGGTAATGCAGGGGTGCTCTCTGGAGCCTTGAACCAGGTCTCGGTCACTGCACAGATATCGATGTTGTCCATTTTAAGGAGTGCCTCGAGTGCTTGCATTTTGAGATGTAAACTTCTAGCATTGAGTAACATTACCCTCCGTTTTTTGCTTGTCTGTTCCTGTTACTGTGGTGAATTTGTCATTTGAACCTTGCCTAAAAAGTCAGAAACTTGAGGAAAAAAACTTGCATCAATCCCTGCATCTTCCTGTTCAGATTTAGAAACTTGAATTTCTTCTGGAAAAGAGATGCCCAACTTTCTTTTACCAGATACTACTTGACAAGAATGATCTGTAGCCTGAATTAAACCTGGACGCCATCTGCTTTAACTTAGTTTCTTGTGTTGCACAGGTTACTACTCCATGTTTACAATGTGATATGACTTTGTTAATACTTATTCTAGGGCTATGGTCATTTGTATTTTTTCAAGGAGGTTTATATTACTGCATTCTTAGAACCTCCCAGGTGATGTTAAAACTGAAATTTTAAATTCACCCTTGGAAAGAGATTGTGTTTGACCCCTCTGCTGTAGAGGTGAAGAAAAGGTGTGATGAAAGGGGCAAGCTGATCATGGAATTTTGAACCACCCAAAACAAAGGATAGTCTAACGAGTCTGAATGACTATTCAAGAGACCTTGTGACCCTAGCCCCTTTTTTCTTCCAGAAAGTCTTAATATCCAGTTTTCTTTTTCTCAACAGAGTTTCAGACAAATGGGTTCTTAAAACCATTCATCAAGGTTACAGATGGCAGTGGGAGGAAATTCCTCCTTTCCAGGTAGTCATTCCTCATCCTCCAGATCAGACTCTTGTTTCCACTGGTTCTTCATCACATGATGTTCCAAGGAGTGATAGAACCACTTTCTTCTTCTAAGGATGTTCCTAATGCTAAAGAAAGAAAATGCTTGGAGACCAGTTTCCTAAACCTGTTTGTGATAGTGCTCAGATTCAGAATTGTGTCACTTCACAACCTCTTATCTCTTCTTTCAAGTTTCCTTGTAAGACTAAACTTAAAAGATGCTTATCACATCCCTATTCATCCAAACTCAACATTTCTTTCATCCAAACTCAACATTTCTTAAGGTTTTCTGTGTTTGGATCACATTATCAGTTCTCTGCCTTACCCTTTGGACTATCCACTTGCGCTAAGAGTGTTCACAAGGTGTCTAGCTTCAATTATAGCTCATTGCAGGCTACAGAGTATCCACACTTTTCCGTATTTGATGACTTGTTTATCTTTGCAGAGACTTTTTCACAGTGTCTAGAATCTGGCTGTCTCTCTCTTGGGTGAGAGATCTCTTACACAAGCTAAGATTTCAAGAGAACTTTAATCCTTCCTTTGAATCCTTCACACAGATTTGTGTTCCTCGGATGTCAACTAGACACCTTGGCGTTTCTTCCACAGGAAAAAAATAGATCGAAATCTAGTTCTAAAGTTTTCCACTCAGACTTTTCTCATTGTGACGGAATACCTCAGGATTTTGTCTTATGGCATCTTTGATTCTCATGATACCCGTGGCAAGACTCCACATGCAAAAAGATACAGTAGTATTTGAATTTTCTTTGGTTCCAAGCACTAATGCCCTTTATCTTTTCAAATCCCAGTGCTGAAATTTGTCAAAAGAGAAATTATTTAGTAGAGACAATAAGTATCCTTAAATCCAAGTCTCCTTTTCTCTCTCCCTGCTTCAAAGTACTCAGTCAACAAAGATGCCTCGGATATTGCTTGGGCAACAATTTCAGGAGTGGTAAAAGTGCAGGGAGTGTGGGACACCAAGGACAGATGTAACTACTGAAATATTAAGGAGATATTTGCCCTGAACAACTCAACTGTCTGATGGTTATCTTGGGTCTCCAGGACCTTTTCAAATGGTTACAGACAATATCAACAAGCAAGGAGGAACCAGGTCATACCTCCTGTGCAGACTAGCCATGTTAGCTTGGAATATTGTTTCACAACACAAACTGATTCACATTCTGTCAGTGAAAACCTGTGTGGCAGACAAGAGGGCAGACCATCAAGAATGCAAACTAGAGCAGAGGGTCTACCAGGATTTGATCCATCTTTAGGAAGTTCCTCAAGTAGACCTCAACACTGAACAATCAGCTGACAAGAGTTTGCTCTAGGACTCCATGCAGGAAGGCCTGGAAGACGTTTGTCTTTTCTTTTCCTTGGACAAGAATGTTCCTGTATGATCTTTCACACTTTCCACTAATATCCTGGATACTGTTGACCCTCAGGATCATTGTGGTGACTCCCTTCTGGCTCACTCAGCTGTGGTTTTCCATTTGTTTGGAAATGGCTAGGGAAAATTACCACAAGATTCTTTACAGACTGGATTTAAAAGAAAAGGGCTGTTTGATTCACCCCAACACTGATCAACTTTAGTTGATTGCCTGGATGATAGGGTCTGAATTCCCCTTTAGGCACCTGTTTACTGAGGATGTGCCATAGGTACTAAATGGAGGTAAGAAAGCCTAATATTAGAAAATCATATAGTAGCAAATGGAAAAAGATTTCTAGTTGATGCCAACAACATAACCAGCACCCATTCAGAAAAGTTGTTCTCTAGTTTTACAATATTTGTGTCCATTATTATCCTATGACCTTTCTTACTCCTCTGTCAAGGTTCATTTATCGGCCATTCACCATGTCTGTCCATGGAGCCTCCTCTTTCAGTACTTTCTTGTCAAAATGTTTTTGAAAGGGGTTTTTAATAAGAGGCCGTCAAGAAAGCCGGTGGCCCCCTCCTTGGGATTTTAATTTTGTGTTAATAAAACTAGTTATTTGTAAGCTCTTGTGGTGAGTCAACCCTACTGCATTTCCCACATGGACCAGGGTTTCTTTGAGAACTAATACTCCTTCCATATCTAAAGTGGTATCCGAGTTTACTTTAAGCCAAACTATCCTTCTCCCAGTTTTCTTTCCTGAGCCTAAAAATGAAGGTGAAAGGATGCTCCATACCTTGGATGTCCACAGACATCGTGGGTACTGTCTTGATGGAACTAAATCTTCAGATCAGTTGTTCATTTTTCGGGAAGGTAAGTAGAAGGGACAACCTGTGTCAAAGCAGACAATTTCCAAATGGTTGACTAAGGCTATTAACTTTTCTTAATAGTCACCACAACAAAACTATTATAGCTAGGGTCAAGGTGTACTCTACCAGGGCACAAGCTTCATCTGTGGCTTTTTGGAAAGGTTGGAAGTATTCTAGAAGCTGCAACTTGATCCCCTGTACATAATTTTACAAAACGCTATAAGCTTGATTCCTTCTCTAGGACTAGATCAGGCTTTGCAAGGACCATTCTCCAGGGATCTTGGACTTTTCTTCTACCTCTCAAATTTAGTAAGCTAGTGTAGTTTACCCATATAGCCAAGACTACTGCAGCAGTGATTAGTATGATGAATAATAGTACAGATGTGTAAGTAAACTTACCATAACCATAGATATTCAAATGATTGCTGCTGCTCCCTCCCTCCATCCTACTTGTTTTTGGGTATGCTGTTTATGCCTGGGTGTGGCTATTTATTTTTGTTCTTTCTAGCATTTTCCTTTCAGAGCTCAGTCCCCTTTTTCTGTTAGCAGGAAATGTCTGAAGGGCTCGGCGCTCAAACTTGTCAGCTCAGCTTGAGCTACCAGATAGTTTGGGAACATGACAGGATTTAACCCATATGACTGAGGCTACTACAGCTGTGATCATTTAAACATCATCTGTTATGTTAAGTTTACTTGTACAACTGTACTTTCTGGTGACTGGGGCAGCATAGTGATGCACCTGCTAGTTTTGCTACATCACAGTATTTGGTTCTACAGTTCAGTTTCCAATTGGAGTGCATTCCATTTACATTGTACATGTTGTGCTTGTGTATGTGGGGAGACATGCAGGTAAGTGAATTGGCATTCCTTAAAATTGCATGTGTGTTTTGTCTGGTATATGTATCCTCCAGTGAACTGGCATCCCATCCATGACTGATTCTCTTCCTTAGCGAAAGGTATAGGTTATGGCACACCATGACCCTGAATAGGATAAATTGGGTGCCCAGAAATGAATGTACTGTGACTTCTATTGAAAGTAAAACTCATTTGAAATTACTTTGTTTGTGTTCTTTGAAAAATTGCAGAACATGCTAGACGTTATGAATGAGCAAAAGTGTCCAATTATTAAAGGTTTGAATGGAAGCATATTGTTTTTTTTTTTAATGGCGCCTGATGAGTTTCCAAAACCTTTCCAGTGCTTTCAGAGTTACTGTAGTGGATAATGTGTAATACCATATCTTAGAAATTCATCAGTTGCTGTTATCTCAAAATAATTTTTAGGTGTGACCTGAACTTTTGCAAATTTCTGAATGAAGTTGTAGCAGTCCGGTGTGTCCCAAGAACCAATGACCTTAAATTTCGTCCTCTAGTGGCCTTTATGAGGGCCAGGATCTCTTGAATTAACTTCATAGACTTGAGTTCCATGAATATTTTGAAGCTTAATTTGTGTGTGCTGTGAGAATGGGGCATAAAGGTAGATCAAATCTTAGGGGTAGTGTATGGATGTTTAAGGAGAAAGAGGTTAATAGTGGTTAGCATTAGCAGGACTGTATGATTTGGTATCTTATTTTTGGATCTGGAATGCTGTAGTGGTGTAGGTTTAGCCAGTGGGTGTTTCAGCTAAGGAACAAAAGGCAGCCAGGGCATAATCTTCAGAGACATTTGCTTATCTGAAGAACCTAAGAACTGAAACCAGTCAAAAGTTTCATATTTCAGTTTTTGTTAGGTGAAGGTAGGTTCAGGGATTTTCTAGCTGTAGTTTTTGTAACTTTACAAATTTTATTTTTATCCTGCAGCTCTAGTTAGGAGCTTGTCAATCCATATGAATGTTTTCTTCTTGAATAAAGATCCTTAGAAGAAATGCTAGGGAAAAGTCAAGATTTAAAAGTTTTATACTCTGTTTAGGGTCTGGTGCCATATGCACATATAATGGATAGGTATCCTATTTACTCATTTTCAGCAAAATCAAATGCGGTATAGTTTTTTTCTAGACAAATGAAGATAGAGATGTTTAAATGTTTGAAGTCCATGTTTTAGAAAAAATACAGTCACAAAAGAGATTGAAATGATTTGGAAGTAATTCAAGGCACTTGAGTGGTGGGTATGGCGTGGCATTAACAGCATAATTACTATGCTGATGGCCATTTTAGTAATCTGGCCATTTTCTTCAAGAAGAAGGCTGTTGGTAAAGGCACTGAGTAAATTCTGATTTGTTAGGGTCAAAACTGCTCTACACATTTTTTGTCTCACTGACTCATAGATGGACAGAATGACTAGCAGTGTATTAATGCACAAGAGAAATATTGTAGTGTGAAAACTCAGCATTGTGCTATTCAGCTAATATTATTTTTAAGTATATGCTTAAGTTCAGATTTAGAAATAGATTTGAACTTTGAGGGAATCAAACCCTGGACTACGTGAAGCAGCTTGCTAACAACTCATAGGCTTCATCCTTTGCATTAATTGTCATAAAAGGAAATTACACCATCAGTTCTAATGATACATTCTTCTGTTATGCTGGGAGGTGAAGCTATGGTGAAGCATATAGTCCATCACCCATGTGTCCAAGGACGGTTGGTTGCTGTGTTGAAGTGATGTCTTTATTATTACACAGTGGGAAAGTTGAATCATAGTACCTGACACTGCATTAGGGCCCAGTTAAGTCCAATGTAAGGAATGCCAGCTGTATGATTCTTACCCAGAAGTGGATGTGTCTAGTGTTTCTTAGGCAGATCTGATGTATGCAACATTATTTAGTGTGTTTCTGTTTCAAGATTTACCAGGGAATATGTGTAAAGCTTCATCTTTTAACAATCCTGTTGATTTCTCCTTTAAAAGGTGGAAGCCTCCAGAAGAAACGTGGGCGTGGCCGTCCAAGAAAGGAAACTTCATCTGAGAATCAAGATGCTGACAAGGCTGCAGAGGAAGATGAAGAGGAGGATGATATTGTGGATGCTGGTGCAATTGATGACTGTGATGGTATTGTGTCGTAGCTTAAGAAATCATGCATGCAGCCTTATAATCAGGGAAAGGGGTGCACTTCATATCTTCTTGCTTCTGTGGTGTCAGCAGATGTTTGAATATAATCCTTTGTAGTATGACTGAAACCAGCTTTGCAGACTGCTACTATTTTAGCAAACTTTGGAAGATATAGCTGTGATTATACACTGGACCTGAACTCTAAGATGAAAAAAGATGCAGGTTTTATTTTCCATAGTGGCCATATCCAGAAGAATTATTACAGATAATGAAATATATCTGATGGATTAGCTTTTTGGAGTGGTGTTGTCCTTCAAATAGATAAAAAAATAGATGACATGCCTTATTAAAGGATGTTGGCACACCTCAAGGTGCAGGATCTTGCACACCTAAAGTCTAAAGATCTTCAAAGACATACTTTGTCATGGGGTATGTTAATTTAATTTGTACATTAGACTGTCTAAACATGGAAAGGTACATGCACACACGCACACACACATTCATAAACTACATATCCTATGACTTCCTGAACAACTACTTCAAATTCTGAAGGTAGCACATGATCTTCTCTGCTTTTGATTTATAACCTAACTTTCAGGACAAACTCACTAAATTAGACTGAAGTTGTCTTTGCTGCCTGTTAAAACTATGAGCTAAGCAGGTTTACAGATCTGCACAAATAAACAGTGCAGCCAGCAATAGCTGTTGTTGTAAACTTTCTGTGTAGTCTCTTTATGAAAGGTACACTTTTTTAAACTGTTCATAATTCAGTAATCAGATGTTCATCGTGTTTCACTGTTGCAGTTATTACAATTGGGTTATCCTGCTGGCAGGCTACCCTCAGTCGGCCTGAATTCCAAAGTCTAGGTCCAGCGTCGGTTGCTGTCGCCTCTTCCCCGACGTCAGTACGCCAGGGGTATAAAAGATGCAGCAGACGCCATTTTCTTCAGTTTTTCTTGCCCCAGATGTCAGGTGCCCCTAAAGCTAAATTATGCCAATAAGCATGCATACAGAAAAAACAACTTTTCCTTCATCTACAAGCAAATACACCACATAGGTTGTATAGAATAGAGAAGTACAGATAAGTCCCAGCATAGAAAAGGGGGATGGTGGGAGGGTAACCTGGACTGCAACAGTGAATACACTCGAACATCTACATTTATGGTAGGTATACAACTGTACTATGCTCATCGTGTTTCACTGTTGCAGTCATTACAATTAGGTTGAATCCCAAAGCTAAGGTTGGGAGGCTGGTGCTAAATAGGATTAGGAGAGGCTATCAGGCCCTGCAGAACTGCAGTGGCAAAGCCTGCTCTGGATTTAAAGTAGAGAGGTAAGTGATAGTGCTTTGTAAATGTATGCACTGAACTCCAAGTTGCAGCCTCTAAGATGTCTTTGGTTGGTACTCCTCTAAGGAAGGCTGCTGAAGTGGCTGCTGCTCTGGTTGAATGTGGCCTAATACCCTTAGGCACTGATTTGCAATGCTGAGAATAGCAGAAATGAATTCAGTGGCCTATCCACTTTGAAATAGTCTGTTTTGAGAAAGGCTTCCCTTGTGATCCTGCAGCATATGCCAGTAGAAGTTGTTCAATCTTTCTGAAAGCTTTGGTTCTATCCAAGTAGAAGCGCAGCTGCCTTGGAATGTCCAAAGAATGCAGAAGTCTCTCACCCTTATTCTGTGGGTTTGGGAAAAAAGTAGGCAAATGAATTGTTTGGTTAAGGGCCACACTGGACACTACCTTAGGCATAAATGTAGGGTTTGTCCTCAGAGAAACCCTGTCATGATAGAAAATAATAAAAGGTTCCACAGCCATGAGTGCCTGAAACTCTGAGACTCGCCTAGCGGAGGTTATTGCTAGGAGCAGAGCTGTTTTCCAGGATAAGAATTAGCTTATCTACTGCGCCCAGGGTCTTCACAAAATGCCTGGCACCAGTAATTGCATACTGCAGACAAAGAGGAATTAAAATATACCCATACCTGGACGACTGCCTTATTCAAGCAGAAAGCAAGGACATTCTTTTAAAGCATCTGGCATTTGTCAAACACCTTCTAAGTTGCCTAGGGTACACAGTAAATGAAAAGAAATCAAAACTAGTGCCCTCACAAAGCATAATATTCCTGGGTGCCAGCTTGAATACAACAGCCCAGATGGCTTATCTCACGCCAGACAAGCAACAACAGCTGACTCAATACTTCAAAATAATGGCAACAAAGACCCAACTCCCTGCAAGAAAAATCCTGCAGGCCTTGGGATTCACGGCATCTTGCATACTACTAATACCATTTGCAAAACTGCATATGAGGAAATTACAATGGTACCTGAAAAGCGTATGGACTCATCTACAGCTACATCAGCAGCCTTTCTCAGGGGGGTGCCAACCAAGGATATTCTGGAAGCTGCAACTTGGAGTTCAGTGCACTCCTTCACCAAACACTATCACTTACCTCTATATTCTAAGACTAGAGCTGGTTTTGCCACTGCAGTTTTGCAGGGCCTACTAGCTTTTTCTAACCCTGTTTAACTCCACCACCCATCCTTAGCTTAGGGATTCAACCCAAGTGTGATGAGTGCAGCAGGGTAACACGATGAACATAGTACAGTTTTATACCTACCATAAATGGAGATGTTCGAATGTTCACCCTGCTGCAGTCCAGGTTACCCTCCCTCCATCCCCTCTGAACTAGCTGGACTTATCTATACCTTTCTATCCTATACACTATATCTATACCTTTCTATCCTATACAACCTCTGTGGTGTATTTGCTTGTGCCTGAAGGTATTGTTTTATTTTTATATGTACATTTTTATATAGCAATATATATATTGCCTACCTATTGGGGGCACCTGATATCTGGGGCAAGAAAAACTGAAGAAAATAGCGTTGGATGCCTCTTATATACCCCTGGCGCACTGACGTCAGGGAAGAAGCGACAGCAACCGACAGCAAGACTTTGGAACTCAGGCCGACTGCGGGACCGCCTGATGGCAGGATAACCCAAGTGTGATGACTGCAGCAGGGTGAACACTCGAACATCTACATTTATGGTAGGTACAAAACTGTACTCTCCTGACTCTCACAAGTTCCTTTTTAAAAATCCTACTGCGAATCCTGAGACCATTTCACAGGGACCCAAGGGTATTAAGGCTACAACTGCCAAAAATCCTACCCCCTCTGATAGAAACTCCAGGGCGCCGGATAGATGGGGTAAGAAGGTATACACTTCTGCAACTTTGGCCATTAGGGCCTTAAGCTGCCAGTTTCATATCTTAAAGTATCAGCAGCATATTATCGGATTGCTTAAACAGAAAATTATGTTGATTCCTGATTGTGCTGAAAGTAAGGATTTACAGGATTTAATGCATTCTGCTGAACAAGTTGGAAAACATACTTTGCAATGTGGTTTTGATTCACTAGCGGCATCTTGTAGGGCTGCTGTCACTTGGTCTGTACTTAGAAGACATGCTTGACTTAAGGAGCAATCCTTGCCGGATCATGTTAAAGCTAAATTACTGGATGCTCCCTTAAATCAGGACCGCCTGTTTGGCAACAAAGCAGAAGTTGTTCTTAAAAAGATGGAGGAAAAAGCTAAATCTATGCAAACTGTTAAAAATTTCCTACAAGTACAACCTCCAAGATTTAGTAGGCATTTTCCCTCTAAGAACTGGTCCTTTCCTGCCTCTTCCAGGCCTTCTCAGTCCAAACCCAGATCCAGCAGAACACCCAGGCTTCAGTCCCAGGGTACGTACAGGACTAAGCAGCAGGGGGCTCCCACTTCCAAATCAGGGAGTAGTAAGACTCCCCCATATGGTAAACTGTCTCAATGACTTGACTTTAAAACTTCCAAGCACTTCTCAACTGACTGCTCCTTTAGAGGGAAAGATTGCTCTGCAGGCAAAAAACTGGGAACTCATTACCCAGGACAAATGGGTTTTAAATATAGATGTTCTTCGCGTTTCACTGTTGCAGTCATTACATTTGGGTAATCTGCTGGCAGGTTGCCCTCAGTCGGCCTGATTAACAAAGTCTTGGGTCCTTGGTTGCTGTCCCTTCTTCCATGACGTCAGGTCATCAGGGGTATAAAACATGCAGCCAATGCCATTACATCAGTCTTTCTTGCTGTGCGGTGCCCGAAGCAGAAGCAGTTCGCAAGTGCCAGTCGGCCGACTCCTGAAATTTTCATTTTCAAGTTTCAGAACTGAAGTCTTCAATTAAAAGCCAAGTACCCTGTTGGGGAAACTTTTTCTTGCTCCTTACCAATGTCAGTAAAAGATAATAATTGTATTACTTGTGGGAAGCAAATACCTCAGAAGGATTTTCATTTATACTGTATTCCTTGCCTAGGCCCTGACCACAACGTGCCTTGCTGTCGGTTTTGTGCTAAATTTAATCAACGCAATATTAAACGTTAGTATATTTTTGCTTTTAAATATTTTGGCTCGAGATTTAACTATCCAGAAATGTCGTCGGTTAGCAATCCGACTACCGGTATACCTAAAAAAAACGCAAAGAAAAAGACAGACAGACCATCGAGGTCCAAAACCGATGAAGCTTCTCCTAAGCTAGTTGCCGCTTCGCCGGTACTCAGTGATGTGCTTTCGCAGCTCCTGGTACCTGCTACTTTTGATTTGCAGGCCTCTACTGAGACCCGTTCGGAGCAGTCACCGGCTTCTGAGGGTGTTTTCAGGCCTAAAGATTTGTATATCAAACAGACATCATCTTCAAAACTAAGGCCAAAAACTAGTTCTATGTCTAAAAAACTGACGCTTGGGCCACGTATACAGGCCCCAATGCCTAAAAAACAAATGATCAAAATGGCTGAGGATTTAATTACCTTGATCAGGGGTACCCATCCCCCTCCTGCTAAGAGGCCTAGGCAAGGCACTGACTATAAATCTTCAGATCAGGTTTCTGTTTCATCTGATTCCTCTTCTGATCAGGAATTATCTATTCCCACTTATGAGGACTCTGATGCAGAAGATTCCATCCCTTCTGCTTCTCCTCCTGAGGATTTTTCTTTTGGAGAAACTTTGCATACCTTAAGGGAACACTTTCATTGGGAGAGTCAGGATTTCTCAGAATCTAAAAAGAGACTTGGGGATTTCCTTCTTCTTCCTCAGCATAGGCCTTTGGCTATACCTCCTGTTCTAGACATTGTTGATGTTTTCCTCAGAGTTCAGTATGACTCCTGATTCCCTGCCTCCGGCTCCTAGTAAGCCAGACAGATATTACAGGGTTTCTCTCTCCCACAAATTCCTCTTTAAAAACCCTACTGCTGACCTTGAAACCATTTCTCAGGGTCCCAAGGGCATTAAGGCTTCTACTGCTAAAAAATCCTACCCCTTCTGATAGAGATTCCAGGGCGCTGGATAGATGGGGTAAGAAGGTTTACACGTCTGCAACCTTGGCAATCAGGACTTTAAACTGTCAATTTCATATGCTTAAATATCAACAGCATATCATGGGTTTACTTAAACAGAAAATGATGTTGATTTCTGTCTGTGTGGAAAATAGAGTTGCAGGATTTATTGCATTCTGCTGAACAAGTTGGAAAACATACTTTGCAATGTGGTTTTGATTCCTTGGAGGCCTCTTGCAGGGCTGCTGTAACTGGATCTGTGATAAGAAGGCATGCTTGGCTCAAGGAGCAAAATCTGCCTGACCATGTTAAAGCAAAATTGTTGGATGCTCCTTTACAACAGGACAGTCTATTTGGTAATAAGGCTGAAGAAGTTTTGAAAAAGATGGAAGATAAAGCTAAATCTATGCAAACTGTAAAAGATTTCCTATAAGTGCAGCCACCCAGGTCCAGTAGGCACTGGCCTACTAAGAACTGGTCCTTTCCAGTACCCACTAGAGCTGCTCAGGTCAAAACCAGACATTCCAAAGGTTCCAGGTTTCAGTCGCAAGGAGCTTATAGAACAAAGCAGTGGGGTGCCTCCACCTCCAAATCTGGAAGTAACAAGGCACCTTCCTACGGAAAACAGTCTCAATGACTTTCCACTGCAATCACCAAGCACTTATCTTTTGGCCGCCCCTTTGGGGGGAAAACTGGCTCTTCATGCACAAAACTGTCCACTGATTACCCAGGACAAATGGGTTTTAAATATAGTATCCCAGGGATACAGATTTTATTTCCACACGTTGCCAATCCCAAACGGATGGCCAGATCTGCCTCCAAATCAGTGGGCAGAGGCCCAGAAACAAGTTATGTCCCTCATGAATATGGGGGCTATTCAACCAGTACCAGAAAAGGAAAAGGGACAAGGTTTTTATTCAAGACTTTTCCTGGTATCCAGAAAAGACAAATCATGGTGTCCATTTTGGGACTTATCCATTCTAAATACATTTCTGGACATTCCAAAATTCAAGATGCTGACTCTCCAACAGTTACTACCTATGCTAGGCAAGGATGCCTGGTTGGTAACTCTAGACTTAAGAGGCTTACCTGCACATCCCAATCAGGGAATCTTGCAGAGGATACCACCGCTTCAAAGCAGGCTATTTACATTACCAGTTCTCTGCACTGCCCTTTGGCTTATCTACTGCGCCCAGGGTCTTCACAAAGTGCCTGGCACCAGTAATTGTATTTTGCAGGCAAAGAAATATTCAAATTTATCTATACCTGGACAATTGTCTAATTCAGGCAGAAAATAAGGACACTCTTCTAAAACATCTGGCATTTGTAAAAAGGCTTCTAACTTGTCTAGGGTACACCATAAATGAAAATAAATCACAACTGGTACCCTCTCAAATAATTACATTCCTGGGTGCAAGCTTGAATACAACTGCCCAGATGACTTACCTTACGCCAGAAAAACAAATTCAATTGATGACTTACTTCAAACAGGTAGCCACAAAAACCCAGCTATCTGCAAGACAAATTCTGCAGGCCTTGGGGTTCATGGCCTCCTGCATTCTTCTAATTCCATATGCAAGACTGAATATGAGGAAACTTCAGTGGTACCTAAAAAGCTTATGGAGTCAACATTTTCACAGCCTGGAAACAATAATTCCTATCATTCCTTGCCTGCAGCTAGAGTTCCTATGGTGGGCAGAGGCTGATCCAACTGATCTTCTTCTTTCTCGGATGTTCCTGTTAGGGGGTTACACAGCGGATCATCTGTTTCCATTTCTTCCTGTCCTCTGCATTTTGCTGTGTCACACCAACTACCTGCATGTCCTCTCTCACCACATCCATAAACCTTATCTTAGGCCTTCCTCTTTTCCTCTTAAATGGCAGCTCCATCCTTAGCATCCTTTTCCCAATATACCCAGCATCCCTCCTCAGCACATGTCCAAACCAACGCAATCTCGCCTGTCTGTCTCCAAACCGTCCAACCTAAGCTGACCCTCTAATATACTGATTCCTAATCCTGTCCATCCTTTTCACACCCAGTGCAAATCTTAACATCTTTAACTCTGCCACGTCTAGCTCTGACCCCTGCCTTTTTGTCAGTGCCACCGTCTCCAACCCATACAACATAGCTGGTCTCACTACTCTCTTTTAGACCTTCCTTTTCACTCTTACTGGTACCCGTCTGTCACAAATCACTCCTGACACTCTTCTCCACCCATTCCACCCTGCCTGTACTCTCTTCTTCACCTCTCTTCCACACTCACCATTACTCTGAACTGTTGATCCCAAATACTTAAACTCATCCACCTTCACCAACTCTACTCCTTGCATCATCACCATTCTTTTATCCTCCCTCTCATTCACACACATATAGTCTGTCTTAGTCCTGCTAACCTTCATTCCTCTCCTCTGTAGAGCATATCTCCACCTCTCCAGGGTCTCCTCAACCTGGTTCCTACTCTCACTACAGATCACAATGTCATCTGCAAACATCATAGTCCATGGGGCCTCCTGTCTGATCTCGTCGGTCAACCTGTCCATCGCCATTGCAAATAAGAAAGGGCTCAAAGCTGATCCTTGATGTAATCCCACCTCCACCTTAAACGCATCTTGTCACTCCCACTGCAGACTTTACTCTCGCATTCCCCTCGTACATATCCTGTACCACTCTTACATACTTCTCTGCCACTCCTGACTTCCTCATACAATACCACAACTCCTGTCTAGGCACCCTATCATATGCTTTCTCCTAGTCCACAAAGACACAATGCAACTCCTTCTGACCTTCTCTATATTTCTCCATCAACACTTTCAGAGCAAACATTGCATCTGTAGTGCTCTTTCCCGGCATGAAACCATACTGCCGATCACTAATCATCACCTCCCTTCTTAGCCTAGATGTTCTTTGTGTTTCACTGTTGCAGTCATTACATTTGGGTAATCTGCTGGCAGGTTGCCCTCAATCTGCCTGATTAACAAAGTTTTGGGTCCTGCATCGGTTGCTGTCCCTTCTTCCATGACATCAGGTCGTCAGGTGTATAAAACATGCAGCTGACATCATTGCATCAGTCTTTCTTGCCGTGCGGTACCCAAAGCAAAAGCAGTTCGCAAGTGCCAGTCGGCCGACTCCTGAAGTTTTTGTTTTCGAGTTTCAGAACCGAAGTCTTCAACTAAAAGCTAAGTACCCCGTTGGGGAAACTTTTTCTTGCTCCTTTCCGATGTCAGTAAAAATTAATAATTGCATTACTTGTGGGAAGCAAATACCTCATAAGGATTTTCATTTGTACTGTATTCCTTGCCTAGGCCCTGACCACGATGTACCTTGCTGTTGGTTTTGTGCTTTATTTAATCAGTGCACTATCCGTCGTCTGTACATTTTTGCTTCTAAATATTTCGGTTCTTAGTTTAATTATCCAGAAATTATGTCTGTTAGCCATCCGACTACCGGAATACCGAAAAAATGCAAAGAAAAAGACAGAGACAGGCCATTAAGGTCCAAAACTGCCAGCGACACTTCTCCTAGGCCAGTTGCCAGTTCGCTGGTACTCAGTGAGGCACTTTCGCAGCCCCTGATACCCACTACTTCTGATTCACAGGTCTCGACTGAGACCCATTCGGAGTCTGGTATGCCGCAAGATGCTTCACCTATGGAACCCGCCGATGTCTCTACCTTAGATGGGTCTGGAGCTGCTGTGCAGGCATCGGCTTCTGAGGGTGTATTCTGGCCTACAGACTTGCGTATTAAACTGACTCCACTTTCAGTACTAAGGTCTAAATTTTAATCTATGTCTAAAATACCGATGCCCAGGCCGCTCCTATGCCTAAAAAACAAATGATCAAAATGGCTGAAGATTTAATCACTCTAATCAGGGGTAGTCAAACCCCCCCCCCCCTTCTAAGAGGCCTAGGGCTGAGCTTGACTATGAATCTTCTGAACAGGACTCCGTTTCTTCTGACTCTTCTAATGACCTGGATTTGTCCATACCTACTTATGAGGATTCTGATGCAGAGGAGTCCATTCCCTCTGCCCCCCCCCCCCCGAGGACTTTTCTTTTGGGGAAATTTTACATACCTTAAGGGAGCATTTTCACTGGGAAAGTCAGGAAATTTCTGAATCCAAAAAGAGGCTTAGGGATTTCCTTCTTCTTCCTCAGACTAGGCCTTTGGCTATACCTCCTGTAATAGACATTGTTGATGATGTGTTTTCGGAATCCAGTATGGCCCCTGATTCCCTGCCTCCGGCCCCTAGTAAACCAGACAGATACTACAGGGTTCCTGAGTCCCACAGATTCCTTTTCAAAAATCCTGTTGCAGACCCTGAAACCATTTCTCAAGGGCCCAGGGGCATTAAGGCCTCTACTGCTAAAAATCCTACCCCTTCTGATAGAGACTCCAGGGCACTGGTTAGATGGGGTAAAAAGGTTTATACTTCTGCAACCTTGGCAATCAGGGCTTTAAACTGTCAATTTCATATGCTAAAATATCAACAGCATATCATGGGACTGCTTAAACTGAAAATGATGTTGATTTCTGACTGTGTGGAAAATAAAGATTTACAGGATTTATTGCATTCAGCTGAACAAGTTGGAAAACATACTTTTAAAATAAAAAATATATAAGAACACTTCCAGATGTTTGAATGTGCAGTAATACAATATTACAAAAACATCTGGAAGTGTTTATATATTTTTTATGTCATTAATAAGATGGTTCTGAACTTATTTAAAATCATTTTTAACTTTTGCCCTTATCAGGACTTCCTTACATTTTGGCTCTTAATTGACAGTCAGCTTTAATTGTTCATCAGGGACTATTTAAGTATGGTATTGATGTATTTTAATTTGTTCTGAAGATGTCTTGGGTTACAAGACCAAAGCGCGCTTGACTACTGGTTTGGATTATTGTAATAAATCAACTTTTTATCTACCTTGGAGGTTGCTGCAACACTTTTTTCCTAGTATTACAAAGAAGCCAACAGCACCTTTCAGTACAAGGAAAATGGTCTACTCTAAGGGAAAAGGACTACATCAGCATCAAGGAAATGAGGGCACTGCTTTTGGCCCTTCTAACATTCAAGCCCTCTATGCTGCCAGGAACCTTAAAAGTAATCACAGACAGTATGACTGTCCTGTGGTACATAAACAAGCAAGTGGGAAACAGGTCCTACACACTATGCAGCCTGGCCATCCAGATGTGGAATCTAGCCACTTCTCTCAGGGTTCACTTATCAGCCATGTATATCCCCTCAACACAGAATGTTATAGCAGACACACTCAGCAGAACGTCAGCCCCCCACCCACGAATGGATGCTTCAGAGAGAGAGGTTTTCCTAGACTTGATAGTGGGGTATTCCACAAGCAGACCTATTTGCCTCCCCAGTCAACAGACAGATGCCCTACTTCTGCACAAGGAACCCACATCCACAAGCTTGGAAAGTGGACACCTTCTCCTTCTCATGGGAGGATGTACCTGTACGCCGTCCCCCCTTCATTCTGATTTAAAAAGTCCTCCTAAAAATTCAGAAGGACAAACCAAAAATCCTACTATTGACCCCCTTTTGGCCAAGACAGCATTGGTTTCCCCTCCTACATTCTCTAACCAAGGGCAATCACCATAGGTTACCCCACCATCTAGACCTACTCACACAGAACAAGGGATCCCTGCTACACCCACAGGTAAACAACCTAAAGTTAACCTTAATGGTGATAGGATTCTGATCCCTGACAGACACCTTTATTCAGAGGACTTGCTCAATGTTCTGCAGGAGGCCAGAAAACCTAGCACTAGGAGAAACTATGTAGCTAAGTGGCACAGAATCTCTAATTGGTGTCATAGGAACAACCAGGACCCCCTCACTACCCCCGTTCCAAGGGTCCTATCCTACTTGTGTGAGCTACTCCAATCATGACTAACATATTCTTCTATCAAAGTACATTTGTGTGCCATTTCTGCCTGTCTGCCCATTTTACCACCTCTGGCATCTAGACTGGAAGTCAAACTCTTTCTGAAGGGAATCCTCCACATCAAACCCCCATGGAAACCCATCCCTCCTCTGTGGGACCTAAACTTTGTATTAGAAAAGCTAACCTCGCCTCCCTTTGAGCCAGCACATTGTTTCCTTGAAAGTTTACACATTGAAAACAGTCCTGCTAGTATCTCTCACCTCCGCCAGGAGGGTTTCAGAGATCCAAGCCCTGATGGCCACATCTCCCTACCTTGTTTTCCACAAGGACAGAGTAGTCCTCGGGGCCCAACCCATCATTCATGCCCAAGGCAGTTAATGAACACTCATTGAATCAATCCATTAACCTACCAGTTTTTTATCCTCATCCACAAAATGCCTCAAAGGACCCTCCATTCTCTGGATGTACACAGACAACCTCGATACTACTTAGACAAAACCAAAGCTATCAGGAAGTCAGATCAGTTATTTATTTCCTTCTATCCCAGAGCCCTAGGGAAAGCCGTCTCTAAGCAAATCATTGCCTCATGGATCTCTTAAGTCCATTTCCTTGTGCTACTCCCACCATGGGAAATCCTTACAAGGACATACTAAACCTCATTCTACCAGAGCAGCTGCTTCCTCTACTGCCTTTTTCAAAGGCATAGACTCCTCTTCCATTTTAGAAGCAGCTACTTAGACCTCAGTACACACCTTCACCAAACACAACAAGTTGGATATAGCATCCCGTGCTAGAGCAGGATTTGTCAGGACTATCCTACAGGGTCTCCTTGACCACAGGACTCCTTCCTCCTCCCAGGTTCCTACTTAAAGCTCTGGTACTCGCCCTACTGTTATGAATACTGCAACATCAAAATAGAAGGACATAGAATAATTGTGTAGGAACTTAACATAACCTTAGATGTTAAGTTGTCAATCTCGCCTTCATTCTTGCTTGATGGGGTTCGGAGCCTATCCTCGGCTCCGACTCGGCACTTGCTAAGCTCGAGAGTCACTTTTACCAGCTCGAGGCAGCCCCATATCCCATGATGCAAGGCGGTAAGTACCCAGATCTCGTTTGCCGCTTCGCTGATGAGGTCCTCCTTTTACCAGCTCCTGGTAAGTGAATTTTTACATTACTATTTTAGCCCCTTTCTTCAAAAAACCTTAAATTTATTAGTTTTAACATAGTTTTAGTCCCTTTCTGACAGAAATTTTCCCTGTCTCCTTATAACTTTCAGTCAGACTTTCTAACATCCCATCCCCCCCTTGTTAGGGTGTGTGTGTGTGTGTCTGTTATTGATACCTTTTGGTATATTTAATTTAATTTAATTTTTTGGACTGGTGTTGTGTGTGTTTTATTCACCATGTCTAAGGAAAGGGTCTCAGGCTTTAAGTGTGACTCGTGCTGTCAGAAAATGTCTCTGACAGACGGTCACACTTCTTGCCTTTACTGCCTGGGGCCTCTTCACCTGCAGGACTCCTGTGCTATATGTCATTCTTTTAGCCAGAGAGTCCTGCAGGAAAGAAGAAATAAATTGATTTTGAGGGGCCTTCTTAAGCCGGAGGGCTCTCCGGCTAAGTCGGCCCCATCTAAGACTTCTAAGTCTTCCAAGGCCCAGGCTTCTGTGTCCAAGCCTGTGGCCTCGGCTCCGACTCATTCAGAGTCGAGATCGGCTCCGGCTGGAGCCGATTCTGGTTAACCCAAACCTCCGGCACCGATGGCTATCGGTGCCGATTCTGGTTCGACCACTTCGGTGTCGGCTCCGATCGGTTCCGACCACCATGTGGCCCAGGCATCGGTGTCGGCTCCGACACCCTGACTCTTATGGCCGTATCGGCTCCGGCTGGAGTCGATGCATCGAAGCTACCTGTCGGTTCCGATAAGTTGTCGGCTCCGACAGTTTCAGTGGTTTCATCGGCTCCGATGGTTCCTTCGAGGAAGAGGTCTAGGTCCCCTTCCTTGGAGCCGATACTTTCGGCTCCGACTTCCTCTCTCGAACGGAGCCATCGGAGCCGATCTTCAAGGTCATCCAGGCTTTCTGACCATGATTTGGAGAGAGTGGTCAGTAGATTACTAAAGTCACAGGCACTGGCCCAAATGCTACATAGTCCGTCTCAACAGACAACTATTAGTCCACACCCCATTGCAGTTCCTCCTTCGACTCTACCCCAGAGTTTGGAGTTGGAGTCTTTGGGAATGGTTTCTGCTACGGCTGAGGGACAGATACCCCCTTCTGCTCCTTCAGCCTCTACTCTTATCTCCTCTTCGAGACCTTCCTTAGAGGGATTCGGTGGCCGGGCTTCCTTGGTCTCCTCCGTGGGGGTGAGTGGCATCGGACCCTTGTCCGCCGCTCTTCCCCTTGGAGCCTCGGCCTTGGTGAGCTCGGCTCCGACATCTGCCTCGGAGCCTTCCTTCGGTGGGTCCTGGAGTTCCTAGTTCTTCGAGCGGGTTCTCTCGGACCTCCCTGGGAGGGAGCCTCGAGGTGATGAAGAGTGTGCTGGCCACTGGTCTCAGCCAGCAGTCTGTTCCCTTAGCTCCTCCCTCTATGGTGCCTGTTGACATCTCTGCCACTTCTCTTGCTCCAGGACCCAGAGATCCTCCGCCTCAGGTCTCCCCACTGGGAATATCCCCCTCTTCCGAGGATTCTCCTGATTTGTCGGGAGATCCTCCGCAGAAGAGGACCTGTAAGAGGAAACACGTAGACTCCCCCGAGTCTATCACTTCAGATACTGACTTAGATGAGTCAGAGGGATCCCCAAGATCCCCCTCTGAGGATGTCTCATTCTCAGACATCCTAGAACTCCTTAAACAGAGGGGAAACTGGCCCACCAATAATCCCTCTGAGGATGAGTCAGTATACCTGGAGGCGTTTGGATCTCGGCCCTCCACCTCCTGGGTGTCTCCGCCTTTCGACCCCCTTATGCAGGTTTTTGCTCGAAAGGTGTGGGCTGCTCCTGACTCTGTAGAGCCAGTCCCTAGGAGGCCTTCTAAATTTATTACTGCCCTGTCAGACAAGCAATTCCTCACAAAAGGTGTCCTCCGCTGATGCCATGGTGGTGGCGGCTGCCACCAAGAAGGAACTTGCAGATCCTTCCGTACCTGTCCATCCTCCTAATAAGGACTCTAGGACCATGGATAGATATGGTAAGCGGATGTTTTCTTCAGCGACCTTTGCTATGCGTTCGCTGAACTACCTATGTCACTTCACCAGACTCCAAAGGGATATCCTTAAGGAGCTAGGTGAAGTTGTGCAGGATCCTACAGCTGCAGGGGCTCAGGAAAAAATTGCTTCACAGCTAGGAACCCTTAACTCCATTGCAAACTCCTCCATGCGGCTGATATCATATGCTGCTGATGGAGCGAGTAGGGCCGCAGGTACAGGTGTGGCTCTTAGACGCCAAGCCTGGATGCGGCTATGTAATTTTGCAGATCCCTTTAAGGCGTCCTTCACAAACTCTCCCTTTGATGGGTCAACTTTGTTTGGCCCTCAAGTGAAGGAAACGTTGACCAGGTGTGAGCAGGACGGCAAAACTCTTTCTGCCGTAGGAGTCCATTTTTCCACCCCTTCTAGACCTTACCCCAAAGGACAGAAGGGTGGCAAAATGTGGTTCCGCAAATCCCAAGGAGTCACTCCGGATTCACGTGGTCAGAGGGGGTAACAACAACAGACGCCGCTCTAGAGGCAGAGGGGGTCCACAAAACCAGGGAAACAGAGAGTCTCTCTGACAAGCCCTTTCAGCATCCCTGAGATGTTGCCCGGCTGTCCCTCCTTGGAGGCAGTCGGGGGAAGACTATCGCTGTACCCAGAAGCCTGGCGTTCCCTCACTCAAGACAGATGGGTACAGTCGATCATATCCGAGGGTTACAAAATTCCTTTCGAGGAAAGTCCTTTCTATCCCTCAAATTCCCTTCCAGATGTACCACCCGGTCTAAGGGAAATTGCAGAGTTAGAAGTCTTAAAACTACTGCAAAAAAGAGCCATTCAGTCAGTTACAACAGACCATTCAGAGCCCGGAATCTACTCAAGGTTCTTTTTGGTCCCCAAAAAGACGGGAGACTGGAGACCAATACTGGATCTCAGCAGACTCAACAAGTCTGTGAGGAAGACAAGATTTCGAATGGTCACTCTTCTGTCAATTCTGCCCTTCTTGCAGAAGGACAACTGGATGTGCTCAATAGATCTTCAGGATGCGTACTATCACATAAAATTCACAGACGCTCCAGGAGATTTCTCCGCTTTCGGCTGGGGTCCAGTCATTTCCAGTTCAGAGCCCTGCCCTTTGGTCTCACTACAGCCCCCAGAGTGTTCACCAAATGCATGGCAGTGGTCACGGCTCACCTGAGACGTCAAGGATTCCAGGTGTTTCTGTATCTCGACGACTGGCTCCTTTCAGCCACCACCAGGCATCAGCTTGTTCAAGCCAGGGATTACACAATAAATCTTTGTTCTCATTTGGGCATCTCGATCAACTTCGAAAAGTCATCCTTTTCGCCCTGCCAGTCTATTACTTTCATAGGCGCAAACTTAAACACTGTTCGGATGTCAGCTACCCTTACAGACCAAAGAGTTTCAGACATTCAAAGTCATGTCAGGATCATTCTAGCCAACAAGAAAGTACAGGCCAGAATGGTTCTAAAGGTATTAGGCCTCATGGCGGCCATTACTCTTCTTCCCTGGCTCGCTTCTACATGCGCCTTCTTCAGTGGATGTTGTTCACTCAGTGGTCTTACCAACAACTTCCAATGCGTCACCAAATTCTGGTGACACAGATTTGCAAAAATCATCTTGCTTGGTGGATCACTTCTCCCCAGATTCACCAAGGCAGACATTTTGTACCCCCATCCCCGGTAGCCACTGTCACTACGGATGCCTCCCTGATCGGGTGGGGGGGGCATTATCAGGGCAGGATGGTTCATGGGGCGTGGCAACCTTTCGAATACCACCTGCACATAAATGTCCTAGAGATGAGAGCAGTGCTTTTAACGTTGCAAGCCCTCAACGACTTTCTTCCCTTGGGGACAATTGCAGTCCACACAGACAACATGTCTGTAGTTTGGTATATCAACAAACAGGGCGGAACCAAGTCCTACACCTTGTGTCGAGAAGCGCTCAGACTTTGGCAATGGGCGATCTCCTCTCATCAGTTTCTGGTAGCAACGCACATCCCTGGGAAAACCAACATTTTAGCGGACAGATGGAGCAGAGCTATTCTCATGCCTCACGAGTGGTCTCTCAAGCAGTCTATAGTGGAAGAGATTTTTCTGAAATAGGGTCGCCCATGTTGCGATCTTTTTGCTACTCCCCAAAACAGCAAATGCCCAGACTTCTTCTCTCTCTTCCCTCTGCCAGGCCTTCCCCCCAGAGACGCTCTGACCCAGGATTGGCCCCAGGGACTTCTTTATGCCTTTCCTCCTTTTCCCCTGATCCCTCAAGTTATCCAGAAAGCAACCATTTTGAGAGCCAAAATGATTCTCATTGCTCCTTATTGGCCTCGACAAATTTGGTTTCCGTTCCTCCATCGTCACCTTTTGGTGCAGCCGTGGCTTCTGGACCCAGTGCCAGATCTTCTGATTCACCAATCCGGTCAGCTGCACCGGTCTATCCCTTCTCTCAACCTCACAGCATGGTTGCTCCACTTCCTTCCTTAGCCAGGCTTCCTTTGATCTCTAACCCGTTAGAGACATTCTAGTAGCTTCTTTAAAATCCTCTACCAGGAGGATTTATACAAGCAAATGGAAACGTTTCTCTTATTGGGCTAAAGCCAAGAATATCGATCCCTTCACTGCCCCGGTTCAGGCAGTTTTGGATTTCTTAGCGGAGATTTTTCATGCAGGCTCCTCTGCTTCAACAGTTAGAGTTCAATTGGCTGCTATCTCGAACTTTCATGTCGGGTTCGCAGATCACAATATTATGTCCCACAGGCTTTGTAGAGTCTTCTTGAAATGAATTTTCCTCCTGAAGCCTCCAGTCAGGAATCCTCCTCCTCAATGGGATCTAAATTTAGTGCTGACATCCTTGATTCTTCCCCTTGAGCCAGCTGTTTCTTGCTCCCTGAAATTTCTTTCTTGGAAAACCTTATTCCTAGTAGCTATTACATCGGCCAGGAGGGTGTCTGAACTTCATGCCCTATCGGTTCGACCCCCCCTATTTGGTCTTTCACAAAGACAGAGTATCATTGAGAACTAATCCGACCTTTTTGCCTAAGGTCGCCTCAAAGACTAATTTGAATCAATCCATTGATCTCCTGTATTTTTCGAACTATTCAAACAGATCGAACAAAACT
This sequence comes from Protopterus annectens, assembly GCF_019279795.1. Classification (NCBI taxonomy): domain Eukaryota; kingdom Metazoa; phylum Chordata; order Ceratodontiformes; family Protopteridae; genus Protopterus; species Protopterus annectens. The sequence goes on along the minus strand of NC_056746.1, from coordinate 1,189,373,051 downwards.
ACATTATCTTGATGTCCACCCCAACTCAGATATTATTTGGACAGAACTAAACAATTTAGGAAATCCGATCAACTCTTTGTTTCCTATGCTGATAACAAGAAAGGCCTTTCTGTCTCAAAAGTGACCTTATCTAGATGGCTTTCTTCTGTCATCTCTGAAATTTATCGGCTCAGGGGAAAACAGCTGTGCTCAAAACCTAAAGCACATTCAACTAGAAGCTTAGCTACTTCTACAGCCTTTCAAGCTAGACTTCCTTTAGACACTATTTGTGCAGCGCCACTTGGGCCACTCCTCATACTTTTGTTTCCCATTACAAATTGGACTTGGCCTCCAGGGACAGAGCCAGTTTTGGCTCTACAGTCCTCAAGAGTCTGTTCCATTGAGCCACCCAGGATAGAGGTGCTAGGACGGTCCCATCAAGCAAGAATGAAGGCGAGATTGACAACTTAACATTGAGAAGTTATGTACTTACCATAACGTTCCATGTTAGTTGTCTTCTCTCGCCTTCTTTCTTGCAACCCTCCCACCTTCCCCAGGCCTGGACAGACCTTTTCTACAAGGAATTATTATGCTGAAGACCATTCAGAGCTGGTCCTTCTTCCATCCTGTAGGCTTTTCTTTCTTCCTTTGGGAAGTGTTTATGCTTGGTGCTATTGCCCTTTGTCATCAAACGAGATCTGGGTACTTACTGCCTTGCATCATGGGATATGGGGCTGCCTCGAGCTGGTAAAAGTGACTCTCGAGCTTAGCAAGTGCCGAGTCGGAGCCGAGGATCGGCTCCGAACCCCATCAAGCAAGAAAGAAGGCGAGAGAAGACAACTAACATGGAACGTTATGGTAGGTACATAACTTCTCAATATCCTTCTCTTCTAAGTTGCAGTATTCAGTCCCACCCACCTACCCCCTATCTCTTTTTAATTTTCAACCAAAGCCTAAGTACTGGCTTCATCCCAGCCAAGTGGAGGACAGCTACTGTCATCCCTTTGCACAAAGGTGGAGCACCCATGATACAGGAAATTATAGGCCCATCAGCCTAACTATCCTGATCTGCAAGGCCATGGAGCAGATTATCATGGACCTCATTAACAAGGACATTGGCAACCTCCAGACGCTTGATCCAACACAGTTTGGTTTTGTCAAGGGGGGAGGTCATGCCTGTTAAAGTTGGTAGACTTCTTTGAGACAGTTACCAAGACCATAGATGAGGGGAAGATAGTGCACACCACCTACCTTGACCTGGCTAAGGCCTTCGATATTATTTCCCACTCGAATATGTTAGATAAACTCTCTCAACTAGGCATCAAGCCATATGTTACCAGATGGGTAGCAAACTGGTTTACTGATAGAACCCACCTAGTCAAAACAGAGGAAGCCACCTCAAGAAGTAGACCCGTAACAAGCGGTGTACCCCAGGGATCGGTCTTGGGGCCTCTGCTCTTTAGGATATACTTCTCAGAGGTGCAGGCCAAATCTAGTGAGCTATGGCTAACAAAGTTTACAGATGATTGCAAGCTGGGTGTTGTCATCAATTTCCCCTAGTGATGTGGACATCCTCCAAGAGGGTCTCACCCAAACAAATGATTGGTGCCAGAAACATGGCCTCAAACTGAATGCCAAAAAATGCATCATCATCCTTTTGGGGAGAATGATGTCCCCACAAATTATCACATTGATAATAAGGCACTAAGCATGCAATCATTCTTGAGGGACTTGGGGATCCCAGGTTGATACCAAACTGACTTTTGACCACCAAATTGCCTCCGTTGTATGGAAAGCTTTCTACATGGTCTACCTCATTAGTAAGGGTATCTCATCTAGGGACAAGGTGGTCATAACATGCCTATCATCTTCCCTTATAAGACCAATTATTGAATACAATGCCCCTTTTGACATGTACGTCGCAAAGCACATGCAGCCGCTGGAGAAACCACAGAGATTCCTCACCCAGAGAATCCAGGGCCTCAAGCATCTACCCTGCATAGATAGGCTAAAAGCTGTGACCCTTGACAAAGTCTTCTACAGACGCCTCAGAGGTGACCTCTGTCTGGCATACAGGATAATCTCAGATCCCTGCCCTGATGGGACTGCTGCATATCTGCAAGTCAAGCTCCACTCGAGTAACCCACACGCGAGACCTCAGCCTGGTCTGTAACATCAATAGGACTTGTTGGCAGGACAGATTTGTGTCCCAGAGACTCCCCCTTTTGTGGAATAGACTCCCTCTCCACATAAAGCAGAGTACCTCATTAAACCTTTTGGAACCTGGATAACTGGATGGGGAACAGAAAATACACTCCTGGGATTCCACCAATGTCCCTGCTGGTCACTGGCTTAGGGTGCTGACTTGTTGGATCATGGGCTAACTTCTTGGCTAGGCTTATAAGGGCCTCAAGGCCAGTAGCCAAGTAACTTTCTATGATCCTGTGATGATATTTTTTTTCTCCTTTTCTCACTGTTGTGAAACACTGTAATTAGTATCAATAATAAAAGGGGGTTGAGCATGGCTGGGGGCTTGATCTCCCTTGCAGAAATGCTTATTACAGTATTAGTGGGTGCATTTTTCAGGAACAGACATGTTGATGAAATGAAACCACAGAATTTCTCTAAGTGGCTGCATCAATGAATTGTAAGAGCCTCATTATATAATCTCTCTCTCTCTCTCTCTCTCTCTCTCTCTCTCCCTCTCCCATTTATGCACCTTGTGGTACATTGGGCAACAAGCACCTTACATCTCTAGTTGTTCCTGTAGCAGTGACAGGTTTTATGGGCTCAGGTTGCTAGCCCAAGGCCCAATTATTATACAGTAAGCTGTGGTAGAGTGACTCATTTTTCCAGTATCTGTAAAATATTATCTTCAGTTGAAAATATAAAAATAATGAGACTTTATGTTAAAAGGCCAACCATTCATGCATGCATGCACACGTATGTGAAAACACAGCAGTAGCATTAAGCAAAAAATAAAAACAAAAACCTGGCTGAAACTAGCTTTTCTCAGCAGCCAGTCTAAAAATCAAAAGTTTGGAAAGACCGTACTTTTCATTTTTTTTCCCAGTCATTCAGTTACTTTCAGACAGTAAATAATCACTTCAGTAGAATAATTCTGTCTCACACAAGCATTGTGAATTCTGTTTCACATAAGCATTCTATCTTATGGGAGAGTTCATAGATTTCTTCTTTATCTGGCTCCCCCCAACACCTCGGGCGGGATTCATAATCACATAACACTGTAGGTAGGGCTAGTGCATATGAAAGTGTTAGGGGAAAAATCTGTATGTGATTTGCAAGTAATAGCTTAGATCAGCTCTAGAAGACATGCATATCTGTGCACCAAGCTTGCCGGTGGTGTGCATAACGTATGCAGAGGAGCAAACCAGTATGAATAATACTGGTCACATAACTCATGGTTATAGATACTTTTCCATCCCTGACAACAGATTGCCTTTACAACACAGGTGCAGAGACCTGCCAACAACATCATTTCTCTGCTACCAACCCAGCTCTGCTACATTGTCTTACATGCAGAAGACATCCCTAAACACATGTATGTTGCATAATTTTCTTCATTTAGATCAGAGATGCAGTTGTCTTAACTACTGGGGCTTTGGCTGCAGAGTTCCAATACATTTGCATCAACTTCAAGAGCTCAGAACCCTTCTTCCTCAGCCTTCTTCCTCAGGGTATGCATACAAGGTGTTGTCAGACCCCATTCTGGAGCTCCATCATATCCACAAACAGCACCAGAATTAACCATTCTAAAGCCTTAAACCTTAATTGTGATATAAATACGACCTGCTGAAGAGACAGGTATGTATCCCAGAGACTAATCCTTCTCTGGAATAGGCTTCCCATCCATATGATGCAGAGTTCGTCCCTAATCCAATTGAAGTGCAACCTGGACAATTGGATAGGGAATATGAAATTCGTCCATGGTTTGGCACCTATGTCTCTAATGGACAAAGGTAGTCTGTAAATGATTTCATCTCCCAAACCACTGCTCACATTTACCAAGGGTACCGGAACTTGTCAGAGATTTGGGATGCATATCTAGGCATAAAAAGGCTCCAGTGGTTCTTAGCCTAGTACACACCTGTAAACCAAGAGGATATGGTCTTCCTCCTTTCAGTGTCTGTGTATGCAAGCTTAGATCTTTTTTGTTGTAATGGGATGTCAGCCATATATTGACACCCAAAAAGGGTAGGTGCTTCTGTGGAAGGGAGATTTCCACATAAAAAATTTCTATAGGCACTGCATTTTCTTCTTTGGTCCTGGCTACAACATCCAGGAGTAAGTGGTTTGCCAAGAAGTCACCCTGAAAGCCATCTGAAGTAGACAGTGTTCCCTGTGTATCAAGATGTTCTTCATGCTTCACTGTTGCAGTCATCACATTTGGGTTATCCCTGCCAGGGTAGCCCTCAGCCGGCCTGAATACCAGAGGCTTAGTATTTCTGCATCGGTTTCTTTCGCTTCAGGACTGACGTCAGGTTGTCAAGTAGTGTAAAGTAAGGCAGCCAACGCCATTACATTGTTTTTTCTTGCCATGGAGCCCGAAGCAGAAGCAGTTTGCACGAGTGCCGGTTGGCTGCTATCTGAGTTTCATCTTCCGAATTGAAGCTGAAGTCTTCTAAAGCTAAGTATCCCATTGGGGATCCTTTTTTCTTGCTCTAACCGATGTCAGAAAAAATTAATTGTCTCACCTGTGGAAAGCAAATACCACACTGAGACTTTCATTCTTACTGCGTCACTTGCTTAGGCCCAGACCACGACGTCCCCCGCTGTCGCATTTGTGCTTTGTTCAACACCAGAACTATACGTCATCGGGCCCTTATTGTAGCTAGATACTTTCGCTTACAGTCCTCGAATTCCGATATGGTTTCAGTAAGCCATCCGACAGCAGATCTTCCGAAAAAACGTAAGGATAAAGACAGGGACAAGACCGCACGGGTCCAAACCTACCGACGATGCTTCCGTTAAACTAGTCAGTTCTCCGTTCCTCAGTGAGGTGCTTTTGCAGCCCCTGATGCCCGCTTCTGTGGCTTCACAGGCCACTGCCGAGACTCTTTCGAGTCCGGTATGCCGCAAAACAATTCTTCAACTAAGGATCCTGCAGTTCTCTCCCTTGGATGGGTCCAGAGCCGCTGAGCAGGCACCGGCTTCCAAGGAAGTACTTCGCACTACCAATTCTCGACAAACCGATGACCTCTTTCACGTCTACCGTTCTTTCTAAAACGACCGAGTTTCTAAGGCCCAGGGTACGAACCACACCCAAGAAACCGACGACCCACTCTCAAGCACCTGCTTCCTTGCCTCAGTTTCAAATGCTTAAAATGGCGGAAGACCTTATCATGCTTATCAAGGGAAGCCAAGCTATCCCTTCCAAAAGAAAGAGATCTGTCCCCAGTGTTTTGTCTGAACAGGAGTCGGATGACTCTGATGCATCTGAATATGAAGACATGCAACCCCTTTCTGCTTATGAGGATTCTGATGCAGGGGACTCCATTCCCTCAGCCTCTCCACCCGAGGATTTTCCTTTGGGGAAACCCTTCATACCTTAAGGGAGCATTTCCAATGGGAATGTCAGGACTACCCTCAGTCTAAAAAGAGACTCAGAGAATTCTTAGATCTTCCACAGCACAGACTCCTGGCCATTCCCTCAGTCCTGGATGTTGTGGACGATGTTTTCTGGGAATGCAATTGACTCCTGACACCCTACCTCCTGCACCCAGAAAACCTGACAGGTATTACAGAGTCCCTGACTCTCACAAATTTCTTTTCAAAAATCCTACTGCTGACCCTGAGGTAATTTCTTAAGGGCCTAAAGGTATTAAAGCAACCTCTGCTAAGAATCCCACCCCCTCAGGTAGGGATTCCTGAGCACTAGAGAGATGGGGTAAACAAGTATATACTTCTGCTACTTTTGCTATTAAAGCACTTAATTGCCAGATGTCCTTCAAGGATGCATCTGCAGTCCTTACAAATGGGTTGTCCTTTCATCAGGCAGCCCTTCGGTCGGCCGGATTCCAAAGTCTGGGTCTGGCTTCGGCTGGTGTCGCACTTCACCCGACGTCATTGCGGCAGTTTTCGGGTATAAAGGCATCAGCCGACGCCATTTTCCTCAGTCTTTCTTGTCGCGTGGCACCCGAAGCAGAAGCTGTTCGCAAGTGCTGGTCGGTCAGATCCAGAGATTACTACTACCGAATACTACTTCGAAGACTTCTATAAAGCTAAGTACCCCGTTGGGGACTCTTTCTTGCCTCAGCCGATGTCAGAGAAAGTTAATAACTCTTTATCTTGTGGGAAACAAATACCTCATAAGGATTTCCACTCCTATTGCATACATTGTTTAGGCCCAGACCACGACGTAGCAGCTTGTCTAGCCTGTGACCTCTGCTAAGAATCCCACCCCCTCAGGTAGGGATTCCTGAGCACTAGAGAGATGGGGTAAACAAGTATATACTTCTGCTACTTTTGCTATCAAAGCACTTAATTGCCAGTTCCATATGCTAAGATTTCAGCAAAATATCATAGAACTCCTGAAACAAAAAGGGTCTTCCTTTCCTGCTTGTGCAGAATCTAAAGAGTTACAAGAGTTCATGTATTCTACAAGTTATGTAACTAAGCACACCTTACCCTGTAGTTTTGATGCCCTAGAAGCTTCTTGCAGGGCAGCAGTCACCGGTTCTTTCCTTAGAAGGCATGCATGTCTTAAGGAGCAGCCATTGCCAGACCATGTTAAATCTAAATTGCTGGATGCACCCTTGCACAAAGACAACTTATTTGGCACTAAGGCAGAGGAGGTCTTAAAAAAGATGGCAGAAAAAGCTAAATCTATGCAGACAGTTAAGGATTTCTTACAGGTCCAGCCACCCAGGTTCAGTAGGCATTGCCCCTCCAAGCACTGGTCCTTTCCTACTCCCACCAGGTCAGGTCAGCCCAGACTCCGTGGAAGCAGACTCCCCCAGACAGCAGCCACAGGGAGTGTAGAGATCAAAACAGTGGAATTCCTCCACTTCAAAAACAGGGAGTTGTAAGCCACCCCCTCATGGTAAGAACTCACAATGACTCTCCAACACCACCCTCTCCCTCTCCCTCTGCCCACCTTCACTTTCCCCTAGGAGGAAAGCTCTCCTTTCACGCAAGCACCTGGGCCTCCATTACCAGCAACCACTGGATCCTCAACATAGTGTCCCAGGGATACAAATTTTCTTTCCACACTCTTCCAACTCTAAAAGGGTTCCCAGATCTACCACCAAACCAGTGGGCAGGGGTGCAAAAACAAGTCTTTTCCCTGTTCTCTATGAGGGCAATAGAGCACATTCCTGCAGAACAGAAAGGCCAAGGTTTCTACTCCAGACTTTTTCTGGTACCCAGAAAAGAGGGCAGCTGGCACCCCATCCTCAATTTATCCATTCTAAACACCTTCCTGGTGATACCAAAATTCAAAATGCTCACCCTCTAGCAACTGCTACCCATGCTTTCCAAGGATGCTTAGCTAGCCACCCTAGACCTAAAAGAGGCCTACCTCCTCATTCCTTTCAGGGAATCATGCAGAAAATATCTACATTTCAGGCCAGGATCTCTGCACTTTCAGTTCTCTGCACTTCCCTTTGGCTTGTCTACTGCTCCCAGAGTTTTCACAAAATGTCTGGCTCCAGACATTGCCTTTTGCAGACAAAGGAATATCCACATTTACCCATATTTAGATGACTGCCTAATTCAGGCAGACAGTCAGGAAAAGCTGCTCAAGCACCTGGCCTTTGTAAAGTCCCTACTGACCTCCCTAGGGTACACTATCAACGAAAAGAAATCCAAGCTAGTACCCACCCAAAGGATTATATTCCTAGGAACAAGCCTGGACACAGCATCCCAGATGGCATTCCTTACACCAGAAAAGCAAACTTACCTGACAGCCTACGTTTCTCAACTAGCCACCAGACCCCAGTTATCTGCAAGGAAAATCCTGCAAGCTCTGGGGTTCATGGCATCTTGCATTCTAATCATTCCATATGCCAGACTGCATAAGAGGAAACTTCAGTGTTACCTAAAAAGCCTTTGGTGTCAACACTAAACTCTTATACCCATGATACCTTGCCTCAGGAAAGATTTTCTTTGGTGGGCAGCAGCATGCTCCCACAACAAGGGACTACCTTTCTCACCACAGATGCATCAGACTATGCCTGTGGTGCACACCTGGATGGCAGGTGCATACAGGGCCAATGGAGCCCACAGCATATCCATCTGCACATCAACCAAAAAGAGATGTTATCTGTCCAGCACGCATTGACAGCTTTCAGACCCTTTCTCTCCCCAGGGGCTCTCCTGATCAGAACAGGCAACACCACTGTGATGTGGTATATCAACAAGCAGGGAGGGACTCGCACTTATCCTCTATGCAGGCTGGCCATGACCCTTTGGCACACCGCCTCTGCCATGAAACTACACCTGTTAGCACAATTGCTACCAGGTTCTCTAAACTCTATGGCAGAGCACTTAAGCAGAAATCTTCTGGACCCACACAAGTGGCAGCAAGACAAAAGAACCTTCACCCTAATAACTCAGAAATGGGGCACCCCGAAGGTCGACCTCTTTGCCTCCCACACCACCCATCAGCTCAGTAAGCTCTGCACCAGGGAGCATCACAACATGGCTTGGAAAGTGAATGCCTTGTCTTTCCCCGGGTCAATCTATTGGTGTATGCCTTTCCTCCACTACCTCTCATTGCCAGGGTACTGCTCAAAATAAGGGAGGAAAAACCAAGGACAATTCTTATTGCTCCAGACTGGCCTCACCAGCAATGGTACCCACTGCTGCTCAGCCTGTCCCCACTGCCACCATGGCATCTCACTCGGACCCCAACTCTCCTGACCCAGAGGGAAGGAGAATTCATTCATCTCCAATTGCAGACCCTCAATTTGGCAGCTTGGCTTATTCCCTAACCACGGATCAATCTGCCAACCTCAGTAAACCGGTACTAGATGTTATATGTGAGGCCAGATGCCCTAGCACTAGAAAGTCTTATGTTGACAAATGGAAAAGGTTCTGCACCTGGATTCAGGCACAGCTCTCCCTCTCTCTCATCCTGGATTACCTAGCTGACCTGCTACACAATGGTCTCTCTTTTTCCTCTATTAAAATTCATGCCTCTGCTATCTCTGGTCATTTCCCCACTGAGCAGCCCCTTTTCTCACACCCTCTGATCAAACAGTTCCTAAAAGGGGCTAACAATTTGAGGCCACCCATAAGAGCACCTACCCCAGCTTGGGACCTTAACTTTGTGCTGGAAAAGCTCACCCTGCCCCCTTCGAAAAAGAATCTGCAACAGAGTTAAAATTTCTCTCCTGGAAGACAGCTTTTCTTCTGGCCATCACTTCAGCCAGAAGGGTCTCCGAGCTACAAGCACTCATGGCTGTGGGGCCCTTCATCTTCCATGCTGACAGGGTTTCCCTCAGGACTAACCCATCCTTCATGCCCAAAGTGGCTCTCAACCAATCCATTCATTTGCCCACCTTTTTCCCTAACCTACAAAACAAGGGGGAAAGGATCCTGCACTCTCTAGATTTGCACAGACAGCTCAGATTCTGTCTAGACAGGACTAAATCATTCAGAAAGTCTGATCAATTGCTGGTTAGCTTTGCTGCAGGGGCAGAGGGCAAACAATTTCTAAATGGATAGCACTCTGCATCTATTTCTGTTACATGCAACAAGAAAAGCCTCCCCCTAAGGGGGTCAGGAATCACTCCACCAGAGCAGCCTCCACCTCTGCAGCTTTCCTCAGAGGAGGCCCCACCAGGGACATCCTGGAGGCTGCTACCTGGACATCTGTTCACACTTTCACCAAACATTACGAGCTGCCTATCTTCTCCAAATCCAGGGCAAGCTTTGCCACTGCAGTTTTGCAGGGCATCCTAGCCAGCCCCTAGTCTCCTTGACTGCCTCCACCCTTTTCCTCAGCTTTGGGAATCGACCCAAATGTGATAACTGCAACAGTGAAGCACTAAGAACATAGTACAGTTGTATACACTTACCATAAATGCAGATGTTCAAGTGTATTCACTGTTGCAATCCTTGTTTCCCTCCCTCCATCCCCCTCTTCTCTGTCTGTCTCTCTCTCTCTCTCTCCTTACAAGGGACATTTTGGTATTTACTTTCTACTGGTGGGGTTCTTCCACCATAACCTGGCTCCCACTTGGGGGCTCCTGACAGAGCAAGAAAAACTGATGTAATGGCGTCAGCTGCCTTACTTTATATTACTGACGACCTGACGTCAGTCCTGAAGCGACAGCAACCGATGCAGAAATACTAAGCCTCTGGTATTCGGGCCGGCTGTGGGCTACACTGGCAGGGATAACCCAAATGTGATGACTGCAACAGTGAATACACTCTAACATCTACATTTATGGTAAGTGTACGCAGGTCCCAAGAATCCCATAAATACCTGCATAAAAAGTTGGTGTCCATGAATCCAGCAAAAGGGTCCTGATTTTTTTTCCTGCTTTCAGCACTCTTCCCAAATGACAAAAAGCAGGGTTTGGGATAGGTTTGGGAAGAAGGTTTATGGGGATGCCACCCCCGGCCTTCAGGGCAATTAACTGCCAGACTGAAAGGACTAAGTTTCACTAGCACACCTGAAACACCTGGGGAAAAGCTAGAGGTGGTGTTTGATGCTGACATGAAGGCAAAACCTATGGAACTCAACCAAAGCTGTCAGGTGGCCAAACACTTGAGGCTGTAGATTCAGCATACAGGATAGCAGCTACAGGTTCTGTGATCAGGACATATCTGGCTGAGGTTACACCCCCTGGTAGAGGATGTAAAATCCAGCTCCTTTTATTCCTTATTAAATAAGAAACTACTCTTTGTGAACCCTATCAGTGATGTATTTAAGAGCTTGGAGGAAAAGGTCTGACAAGGTGTTAACACTCCCTTTGCCATGATATGATAGGTCCTGATTTTGAGGGGTAGTTCCTTTCTATTGCAGCCAAGGTAAAGGTAAGCCAGTGAAAGATATTAAAAAAAAAAGCCAAATTCAGAAAGAAATGGAATGGAGACTGTAACTGAAAGCCTGGGAACTCCAGGGTCCTTCCTCCTGCAGGGTGTAATTGTGACTACATAGAAGCCTCCTTCCCTATTCCTCCACCAGTCCCCCTGCCCAACTCATTCCCACTTCTCAGCCTCAACCAAAAATCATGTGGGTTCTGCATATCATTTCAAATAGATACAGAGTTCAGTTAGCAAAAATACATCACATGATAGGGATACCTGCAGTACCAAAAGACCAAAAATGTCTAATTCCACCGACTTCCGGTACTGGGAATAATAGAGCAATATCATCAACAGGACAAAGAAAATGTATTTATTCCAGACGTTTCTTGGTCCACAAAAATATGAGGGAACTTCGAGACCTATCCAATACCTTTCAAAACTCCAATAAATGTTTTAAAATTCCAAAATTTAAAATGCTAACTCTTGTCTTCCTGTTAGCTTCCTGTTTCCACAAGTCCTAATGGTCACCCTGGACTTAAAAAAACATGCCTATCTTCACATTCCAATCAACTGGGACCAGAAGTGCTTCCTCATATTTGTGGTAGGGGGTTCACATTTATCGTATTGTCTTTTGGTTTAGCTGCTGTTTTTCTAGCTGCTTTTCTAGGTTGTTTGCAAAGTGCCTGTTTCCAGAAATTTCTTTTTTGCAGGATCAAGGGTATTCTCTTATGCCGCACTTGGACGGCTGCCTCTTCCAGGCAATGTCACATGAAGAAGTGAATAGGGCTTTGTTTGATTCCATGGACCTTTTCACAAGTTGGAGATTCTCTTTCAATATTCAGAAGTCTAGCCTCATTCCATCTCAGAGAGTGATTTTCTTGCGCTCCTTGTTAGATACTAATCTCCAGAAAGCTTTACTTCCATCAGATAAATGAAACCCTTGCAAAAATAATTCCTACAGCTGGCAGAACATTAGTAGGTAACCATAAGAGTGTTTTCTGGGGTTATAGGATTCATGGAATTCATTGTCCTAATGATACCTTAAATCAGACTGTATATGAAGCTACTCCAGTGGTTCATCAGGTCCACTTGAAACCAACACTCAGTCTTTGGAAAAAAGTGGTGCCTATTTTACTATATTGTTCCAAGGAACTGTAGTGGTGGGGCAAACAAATCAGATGAAACTGACTAAGAAAAGTTTATGGGGACACTTTTTAGCGTATATAGCAACACATACCTGATAATCTGATGCCAGGAATCTAGAGAAATCTCTTTGATACCTACTATTTCTCCTAAGTCTTCCTGGTTCTCTTCAACAGCCCTGTTTTGATACCAGTGCCAAGGAAGCCAGAGCTGAGCTACTATGCTCCGATTCCAACATTTGACAGATTTCTCATTGTTGACTAAGATATTGAATTATGGCCAACAGCCATCAGAGGAGATGGCTTCAGCATCATTGATGTCAGAGTTGCTTGGCCTTCTGACCTGGTGGTCCAGGCCAAACATTAAAGATCATGCTCAGTACAGATTTTGTCATTATTCATATTGATTGGGTGGGAGAGTCAGCTTTTCCCAGTTTTCACTGCCAAGGTCCTTGATATTGGGGTTGGGGTTAATGGGTTTTTTCATCTTGCTGTTAATGGTCGGGTTGTCAGGGCAGGGCTCAATAGCAATTCGGATGGTATCTGTTCTGTTCTCTGCTGGCTTCAGTCTCTTGCAGCAGGGTTTGATGCCTGCTGCTTTGACATCAGTATCAACACTGTCAATCAAGACTGTTTTATATATGCTTGTCCCAGTACCTGTAAACTCCACAATTTTGACTTCGACCATAAGACACTTACTGGCCTTGGCATCTGGCTGTCTACATTATCACGCAGCAGAATAGTGGTGCCAGGAACACTTTGTAGGATTGTACCCAAATATACAGACCAGTTGTAGCTTCTTTGTAATCTTTGGACCCATCTCCTCATATAACTGGTAAGAAACATAAGTGCATAAGGAAGCAGATGGATGGTCCTCAAGAGTTCACATCCTTGGATATCAAGGATAAAGAAGGAGTTGATCCCACCTATGACCACAGATTTGACAAGGTATTTGAAGTAATGAATTAGACAGGGGAATGCAACAAATGGTTTTGTTTTTTTGAGATGTGTCTTAGACTGCAAGGAAGCTTATTTCAAAGCTTATCAAGAAATACTGGATAGTGTGCGTTTCCATATCTATTTTTGTTTTTAGGCATGTAGATTATCTTTAATTTCCAGTAGAAGACTTTGAGTTCCCTTTGAGTATTATGTCACACAGGAGTATTGGCCAGAGCAAGATGCTTAGAAGAATACAAAAGCTTATGTGCAAATTTTAGCAGAATGAAAGGCACCTGCTTATTAAACTCTAGCCATTTAGGGTTCTGAGAAGCTATGTAGTATTATGCCTTTCCATGGCATCCTGCAGTGAAACTTGCTGTCCTTTCATAGGCCTTCTTTTGTCTGTGCAGTAGAGGAGAATGTAAGTTAGTTGAAATATATGCTTAGTATTGAAGGGGTGGAAGTAAGTGCATATTTAAAGTAGCTAACTTAGCATCATGAGAGACGAGTATATTACCTCTAAAGAGTCTACCTATTTTTTGATTAGTTTCCACTGCTACATTGATTATTTGTTTGTCAAACTGATTATTTATATTTTATGAGATTGCATAGTTTTGTTGAAGGTACTTCATCGGTAGATGAGTTTTTCAGTTTATAATAGTAAGGCCATCTTTTTGACAAACTGCAGGGTTTTGAGCTTTTGCTGGGATTTTCAGGAAAGTTCTCTCTAGTACCTTCTTTTTGTTTGAAAAAGGTATTTGTCTAATTGTTGAGGAACTGAGTAACGTGCAGTAACAGAAAATGAAGTAAAGTTGAAAAGAAGATGTTATGTGATCCTATCTCGCCTACATTCTGACTGATGGGTTCGGAGCCGATCCCTCGGCTCCGACTCGGCACGCTTATGCCAAAGAGCGAAGTCTCTTATTGGCTGAGCTTACTATATCCCAGGATGCACCACTACCAGTCCCCCAGATCTCGTTTGCCGCTAACCTGCGAAGACGTGGTCTCGAGCTGGCTGAGCTGAGTAGTAAATTTACTAACTTTTTCTGTCAGAATTTTGCTGTTCTTGTCATAAAAAGCTGTTTTAACGGCTATTCTTCACTTTTGTGTGTGTTTGGAGTTTGTTAAAGACTTGTTGTGAGATTGGGTTGAGTTTGGTTTAGGCCTCCTTCATCTTAGGGCCTTCCCGGTCAGTCAACCCTCCTAAAACCTTACAGGGTTTCAAAGTACCCTTGTTATTTGCAACGCTTTTAAGCGATAACTGTAAGCCTATTATTAGGTAGTGTCAAACAGAAAGTCAGTAATTGTATTTTTCTGTCAAAGATTACTGAAATTGTTTTGCCATAATGTCTCAAAATCCTAGGCCTTCGGGCTTCAAAAAATGCACCAAATGCAATTTCAAAATGTCTATCACAGACGATCACTCGCTCTGTGTGTATTGTTTGGGTGCAAAACACTTACAGGAGTCATGCAGCGTGTGTCACACTTTTTCCTCAAGGGTCCTCCAGGAGAGGAAAAATAAACTGATTCTTAAGGGGTTAATAAAACCTTCTTTTGAAGAAGCCTTGGCATCCTCTCCTTCTCCGGCTAAAAAGAAAAGGGCGTCTGTTCCGACCAGTCCGTCGGATCCGACCGCCAAAAGACATAGGCAGGCCTCTCCTTCGGCTCCAAGGACTTCGGAGCCGAGGGCGGAACGGTCTGCCTCGATGCCACCAGTCTCGACTCCTCTGGCTTCGGAGCCGATGGCTGGGGCATCGAGAGGCGGGTCACCTTCGTCGGCTCCACTGGTCTCGGAGCCGACAAGGGTCGCCCGCTCAGACACTTCCTCCTCGGCGCCGAAGTCCACCTCGGCACCGATGGAATCTAGTGTGTGTATTCCTTCAGCGCCGATAGTCATCGAGTCGCCTCAGAGCCGGTCCCCTAGCCCTTTGGGGCCGTTGGAGAGGCCATCTCGAACCCGTTCAGTTTCCTCTCGGTCTCGAGGATGTCGGATTCAGATATAGACAGGGTGCTCCAAAGACTGTTCCAGTCCCCAGTCTTCCAAAAATTTGTTTCGGTTCCGACCCAGTTGGCTTCGGAGCCGATAGCCCAGGCCCACCCCATTGCCATTCCTCCTCCGACTGCTTGGCCCGCCGGAGCAGGTGCTGTTGGAGCCGGTGGATATCTTAGGGTCGGCTCCGACCCTTACTCCAACCCGGCCCGGGTCCGAGTTTGGTACACGGACTTCTTCGGCTGGACCCGGGGTGATGTTTCGGGACCTATGCTGGGTTCGAGCCTCCCTCTCGGTGCTTCGCTGGGACTTCCGTCGGCTATCATGGCTCGGGACCGGACACTCCCAGGATTCTGGGGTCCGGCTTTCAGAGCCATGAGGAGTGCCTTGGCCAAGTCTTCGCCATCTCTCCGGCTTTACCGCACCTTCCCTGGGCGTGGAGACTGGGTCTTTGGCAGTTCCCTGTCCGTAGGCAGCGGAGCCCCTGGGCCTGAGGTTACCCCCATTGGGGTTCCTCCTCCTGAGGGTTCTTCGAGTTGTCTTCGGAGGAACCCCAAGGAAGAGATCGTGCAAGAGGAAGCACGTGGACTCCCCGAGTCTATTACATCGGACACTGATCTTGATGATGCAGAGGGGTCCCAGTCGTCCTCGGATGATGTCTCATTTGCAGACATCTTAGAGATCCTCAAACAACGAGGCGGCTGGATATCCAAACCCCCCCTCTGCTGATGAGTCAGTGCTCCTCAAGGCCTTTGGGGCTCAGCCCTCCGCCTCCTGGGTGTCTCCGCCCTTCGACGAGCTTCTGGATTTAGTTTGTCGGAGGGCGTGGGAACATCCAGATACCGTGGAACCAGTCCCTTCTCGTCCTAATAAATTTTTGTCTGCCCCACCCGAGAAGGAGTTCCTCACTAAAGGCGTGGCTGTAGATGCCATGGTGGTGGCATCTGCTACACAACAGGACGTGGCAGAGGCTTCAACGTCCGTCCATCCTCCTAATAAGGAGTCTAGGAGCATGGACAGGTACGGAAGCGCACCCTGACTTCAGCGGCCTTTACTTTAAGGTCTCTGAATTATTTGGCACATTTTACCAGGCTTCAGAGGGATCTGGTCAAGGAGTTGTCAGATTCCCTCTCGGGTAACCTACCTGAACAGCTAGCCCAGTCGGTTAGCTCTCAGTTGGCTATCCTTACGTCAATTTCTAACTCGTCCATGAGGCTCATTTCCTATGCGGCGAAGGCGGGTAGAGCGGCAGGCACAGGCGTGGCTCACGGAGACAAGCCTGGCTCCGCTTGTGTCAGTTCATGGAGGCCTTCAAGTCTTCCTTCGCCGACGCTCCCTTTGATGGGTCCTCTTTGTTTGGACCTAAGGTTAAAGACACCCTTACCCGCTGTGAGCAAGAGGGAAAAACTTTATCTGCCGAGGTGCCCGTTATTCCACTCCCTTCGGCCTTACCCAAGGCTAAAGGAGGGGAAGATTTGGTTCCGTAAATCTCGTAAGTTTTTCCCCAACAGCAGGAAGATTCCCTTCCAGAGGCAGAGGACGGGAAATTTTTCTGGGAGACGCCGTCCCAGAGGCGGCAGAGGGCCCCGCAATTCTGGAGACCATGAGTCCTTTCGTGGCTCTTCAGCCTCCCACACATCATGAGGGATTGCCCGGCTGTGCTGCTCGGAGCCAGTCGGGTGTCGTTGCCAAGCACCTAAAAGCCTGGGAGTCAATCACTCAGGACAGATGGGTGCTTCGGATCATTGCCGGAGGTTACACCATCCCATTCACATACTCACCTCCACCGTCCAAAAATCCCGGACCCACCACCCAGTCAAAGGGAAATAGCAGCCGCAGAAGCTTTAAAGCTGCTAGAAAGGAGTCATCCAACCGTCCCCACAGACCAGATCGGATCCGGAAATTACTCCAGGTTCTTTTAGTGCCAAAAGACAGGGGACCTGAGACCAATATTGGATCTCAGCAGACTGAACCAATCCGTCACGAAATCCAAATTCAATGGTCACGTTACAATCCATTCTCCCATTGTTGGAGAAGGATGTTTGGATGTGCTCCATAGACCTCAAGGACGCCTATTATCACATACCGATACATCAGGCGTCCAGGAGGTATCTGCGCTTCAGCCTGGAAGTCAGTCATTACCAATTTTGTGCACTGCCCTTTGGTCTCACCACAGCCCCAGGGTGTTCACCAAGTGTTTGGCAGTAGTGACGGCTCACCTGAGGAGTCTTGGATTCCAAGTGTTTCCCTATCTGGACGACTGGCTCCTGACTGCCACCACCAGGCATCTACTAATGGACAACCTCAAAGCCACCATCTCCTGGGTGCCACCCTGGGGATTACATTCAATTGGTCAAAGTCTGTCTTGCTGCCCTCTCAGCGCATAAGGTTCATAGGAGCAGAGATAGACTCAAAATTGATGCTGCTTTTCTTCCTGCGAAAGGATCCAAACTTTACAGGGCCAAGTCCAAGCTCTGATTTCAAGATCCAAAGCCCCAGCCAGGATGGTTCTACAAGTTTTAGGTTCAATGTCTGCCACGGTTCTTTTAGTTCCTCTGGCAAGATTGCACATGAGGATTCTTCAGTGGCTATTGTCGACTCAATGGTCCTTTCAGGACCTTCCCCTCAATCATCCCATCATGATTACAGAAACATGCAAACGGGACCTTCGCTGGTGGCTTCAGACATCCAATCTAAATCAAGGAAGTCCTTTTGTTCTTCCCTCTCCAGTGGTCACCCTGACGACAGATGCCTCCCAGACAGGGTGGGGGCATTGTCTGGGCAGGTTAGTTCAGGATCCTGGCTTCGACGAAACTCTTCTCCACATCAATGTATTGGAGATGAGGGCGGTTCTTCTTTCCCTACAGGCCTTACACAGGTTTCTCCTCAGGGCATAATCGCCATCCACACAGACAACATGTCGGTGGTCTGGTACCTAAACAAGCAAGGAGGGACCAGATCTTACCCCCTTTGCAGAGAGGCCATGAGGGTGTGGGAATGGGCGGTAGCTACCAGCCGTTTCTTGGTAGCGACCCACATTCCGGGGAAATCAAATATACTGGCAGACAGATTAAGCAGGACAATTCTCTCTCCTCACGAGTGGTCCCTAAACAAAACAGTAGCAGATCAGGTTTTTCGGAGATGGGGACGCGTGCTGCGACCTATTTGCAACTCCACTAAACACCAAGTGCAAAAGGTTCTTCTCCTTGACTCCACATCAGGGAGTACCAGCTATGGATGCTCTAGCACAACCTTGGCCAACAGGGCTACTTTATGCCTTTCCTCCGATCCCACTTCTCTCCAAAGTCATTCAAAAAGCTTCTCAATTGGGGTCCACAATGATACTGATTGCCCCATACTGGCCTCGTCAGGTATGGTTTCCTTACCTGAAGAAACATGCGGTGGACGATCCGTGGACTTTAGACCTAATTCGGACCTGCTAATTCATCAGTCGGGACAACAGCATCAGTCCCTTCGATCTTTGAAGTTGACAGCTTGGCTCCTCCACTTCCGACTTTAGTCAGGAGTCACACATTAGACCCGGAAGTTATTCACATTTTATCTTCGCCCACAAACCCACCACTAAGAAATTGTACCTCAGTAAGTGGAAAAGGTTTGCTATCTGGGCTCAACTCAGGGCTTAGACCCTATCACTGCTCCTATCCCAGAGGTTTTGAAATTTTTAACATCCCTATTTAATCAAGGATCTTCTGTCTCTACTATTAAAGTCCAACTAGCGGCAATCTCTAAATTTCACGAGTCCATGGATCCTCCATTGATGAGCAGCAGATTATGCAAAACTTTCATTAAAGGTGCGGGTCTGTTGAGACCCCCAGTTTTTCATCCTGCCTCCGTGGGATCTAGATTTAGTGCTTCGTGCATTGACATCTTCCCCTTTCGAAAAGGCTGCTACATGTGACTTAAAATATCTGTCTTGGAAAACTGCCTTCTTAGTTGCAATTACTTCTGCAAGAAGAGTTTCAGAGCTTCAAGCCCTGTCCATTAAACCACCGTACTTGATTTTCCACAAGGACAGAGTATCTCTTAGGCCTAATCCATCCTTTGTCCCAAAGGTCTGTTCTAATCTTTGTCTCCAACAGTCTCTAGAGCTACCAGTTTTCTTCCCAAATTTCTCCAATGAAGCAGAATACACTCTCCATAAATTGGATGTTCACAGGCAATTACGCTTCTATTTAGACAGGACTCAGCAACTCGTAAGTCAGACCAGTTGTTTGTGTCCTTCTCAGATAATAAATTGGGTAAAACCATCACAAAAGCTACTATTTCCAAATGGATTAGAGATTGCATAACTCAGGCTTATTCTTCTTGAATAAGCAACTTACAACATCTATCAAAGCTCACTCTACCAGAGCTATGGCTACTTCTATAGCTTTTCATTCCAAGCTCGCTATATCGGAGATTTGTGCTGCGGCTACTTGGTCCAATCCGCACACTTTCATTTCCCACTACAAATTGGATGTGGCATCTAAAGGACGAGCATCATTTGGTTCCACGGTACTCAGGAGTGTTTTCCAGTGAGCCACCCAGGATTCAGGTGCTAGGGACGCTGTCCCATCAGTCAGAATGTAGGCGAGATAGGATCACATAACATCTTTTAGTTATGTACTCACCATAACTTCAGATGTTTGGGATCCATCTCCACATTCCTAATACCCACCCTCCTTCCCCTGCCTTGGAGATCAGAAGAGATTGTACGGTTTTGAGTTCTACTGTTTTATCTTGTTTCTTCTGACGATGTTATATAAGCAGGGCGTGCATGTGTGCATGTATGCGGACAAACTAGATCTGGGGGACTGGTAGTGGTGCATCCTGGGATATAGTAAGCTCAGCCAATAAGAGACTTCGCTCTTTGGCATAAGCGTGCCGAGTCGGAGCCGAGGGATCGGCTCCGAACCCATCAGTCAGAATGTAGGCGAGATGGATCCCAAACATCTGAAGTTATGGTGAGTACATAACTAAAAGTTTCTTGCTGTCTTTAAGAACTGACTTAATCTGTAAGAAGGATTGTAAAGTAATTTTTTTCTCTCTCTCTCTGTAACAGTGTTCGTGCAATTGTATGTCTGTATAAAGTTGCATTAGCAAAGGTATTGTTAAACACTGCAACTGCCATGTGGCTGAAAATGGTTCTTGGAGTAGCCACCTACCTGGTAGCAATTTGGAAGAGACCTTGGTTTACCCTTTGAAATGTAATTAATGGTGTCAGATGTTTTGTAAAGTATAAAAAAGTGTTACAACTGTGTTTTGTTTTCTAAATGACTACAGCTTTATTGTATGTTGTCGTGCAGTGCTGTATCCAGTGCAGTTGTTAGGCCTGAAGTCATGTTTTAAGTTGGACATGCTGGATTCTGTTAAATACTGTATAAGCTGGTAGAAAATAAATATTTCAAAAATGTTTTCTAAGGAGGACGAGAGATCTGGGAGGATAATAGTGATGTTGAACCCTTTCCCTTTATGGGTAGAGTCAGTGAGTGCCTTTTTCCAATATTGGACACTAGCATCTATATTACATGATTGAAGCTTTAGTTAGTCAAGTAACTAAAGCTCGATCACTAAATATCGAAAACGCAAAACTGCAAACGGCAGTTTCCATGTAGGGTAACAATGCAGTAGTCCCAACAAAAAAACAAAAACATTAAACACAAATTAAGTGGGAGGCTTTGCCCCCCACACCCCCGATGTGGGGGGCTGTGCCCCCCTAACTAAATATACCAACTCTGAGATTGCTCCACATTGTAGAAAGGGCAAAATCTACATAATGGCCAAAGAAATTGTTTCCCTGCGTGGAAACTGCCATTTGCGGTTTTGCGTTTTCGACATTTAGTGATCGAGCTTTAGTTACTTGACTAACTAAAGCTTCGATCACATAATATAGACCTCGACACTAGACCCTTCTTGCAGATGTAATAATTAATATTGTCATAAGATACACAACAGCAGTCCTGAGCCTTAAATTTTATAGGATGCAGTATAAATTTATGCTGACCCTTTCTTTAACTCCATGAATTTGGAGAGTGGCTAGGGAAAGGAAGGAGAGTGATGCTGAACATTTTTTGCATTACAGTCTCATCACTTGCAGAAGGGAACCGAGCATGAGTTGATTTATGACCAAGATTAAGCAGTTTGTCAGTACCCTACAAAACTACTTAGGATTGTTAACATGCAGATACTGCTGATGCTCTGGATAAAAGTTCTTTTTGCATGTGAATTTTTTTTCTCTAGTTTTGAGATTTTCCAAATTTAGTCAGAGCAGTTTCAAGTTTAGTCTGACAATGGGTAGGCCAGAGGTGGACACAGAAACTTTATTTGGGAAATTATCCATGGCATGTTTTGAACTTAACCTTCATCCTCTAATGAACAGCCACACTCTGACTTTCAAGAAGGTTGTATGGAAGTGATGCACTGTATCAGCTACTCATAACTGGTTTAATAGGTTCCAGTTACTAGAGCAGAACTAAGAGCATCAAATTTTCTAACATTCCAGAAATAACAAAGCATTTATACCTTTTGGAATTTGGTATGTTCCATACAAGAAACATTTGCAAGTGGTGATGCTTATTCTTATGATGGGTTTAATAGTAGCTGTGAGGACCCAATCAAGGATACTCTTGCAAATGGAATGATTGTCTACTGTAGTTAGAGTGACCAACTCTGAGAGACCATAACACAGGATGGAAGAATAGTTAGTCATTGATTCGAGTGTTTCCATTTTACATTGTTACATAATGGTAATCTCAGTATTGAAATTGGAAGTGAACCAGTGAAGGTTGTCTTCTGCTGCTTGTGTCTGCAGCTCTATTGAAGTATACAGACAAGCAAATGAAGGAACTTTCACCTTATTAAATGTGATAGATGTATATTAGGGTGGACTCTCTACATAGTATGTGGGATCTGCTGCTCAGTAGGAAGCAAGTGAGGGTGTTATAAAGTAAGGTGACAAACCACAAGGTGCGCTGTACTATCTTAAGATACTGTTACCTGGAATTGCAATCTCAGTCATAGATAGTATGCTTTAACCACATCTGCTGACATCTTGGGCCAGATTCAATAAAGCCCACACTAAGTGTACACTTCTAAGTGAACAGACAACCTGGACAGAACTCACACCTTCTTCCTCCTAATTTTAGTTTTCCTACTGATATTCTTGCAGCTTGAAATATTGACAGGGATTCATAAAGGTGACCACAAAGTGTAGACTACATGGACACTTAGTGTAATCTTTCTGAGTAAGTAGAAAGCACAAAAAATGTGATAAGAATTTTATTGAATACATATCGTGTACACTTATTGTAGGCTTTATTGAATCTGACCCCTTGTGTGTGATACTTTTGCAATGACGTATGTAAGCTAGAGTCTATTTGCATTCTGTCAATAACATTTATGTGGGTTAGTAACAGCTGTACAAACATATTTACAAAGCACCATTTCACACAAGTTACATAATTGCAATGTAGTTTTCCTCATGGTATATAATAATTCTATCCCAGGCAGAGACTGAAGACAGTGTGATACAGATTTCTGTCTCTGAACTGATGTGTTCACCGTTGAGAGAGGTGCAGATATGTAAGACCCTGACTAAATTCACAAATAGGTGCAGTAGATCTTTTCCCTACAATGGAGAATGTTGTGGTCTGGAGCAACATTTTATTGACCTTCATGGCTGATGTTGTGTATCCAAAAGTTATATATAATTTAAACCAGTACAGTGCAGATTTTCCTGTTACTGTTTACAGTCTAAATTTTATATACAGGAATACTAAGCACACTAAACACTGGGTGACATGAGGAGTTATTTTGTGTAATCTATATTAAGGCAAAAACTCAAGAACTTGTAGACAGAGTGCAGCCTAAGACAATATATTTTTTAAATGAAAGCTTATGCAGCAGGTGTTCAGTATACCTGTAGGTAGTATCAACCAGTTATGTCCATTACTTGGTGAGCCCCCCTTGATTATTAATATTGAATGCTTGCCTGTTCGCTTTCATTATTCACAGATGACAGTGATTATAACCCTGCAGATGATGTGACTCGTGGACGACAGCCCTGCTTCCTCCGCAGTGTTACCACCTCTACTAGTGACAGACCACGCAGGCGACCTGGACGACCACGGAAATTACCCCGGCTTGATGAACCTCAGAACGATGAAGGTAAAACTTGTATTCCTGGAAACAACTAGGTCTGTCTTTCTGTCTATAATAGCAGCAGGGGAGTTCACATTAATGATGGAAGGAAAGCACTATTAAATTGGTTTATGGTGACATCTATGTAAGTTACATTGGCAGAGGGGAATGTGAAGGTGACTTAGTACTAAAAAACAGGCGTTCTTTTTCTGTTTGGATTAGGGTGTAATGGCTAGAGATCACTGGACTTTGCACTTATGAGTGATTTGTCATACCTTGCTGAACTTTCTTGACCCAGACAAGTACTTTGAGATGGAGAAAGCTGAAAGTTAATGTTCTTTCAGAATTGTACTTCATTGTGGATCCCACTAACTAGCAGTTTCTAACAGTGAATCTGATGTCGTTAATCTTCTTTCCATTCATAACTGATGGGTTCGGTTCCGAGCCCTCGGAACAGAGACGTCCTATTATTAAGCTCGCGCCAGCCAAAAAAACTCTCGAGCTAAGTCTCTACCCAAAATGCCATTTTCCCTGTTACCTCAGATCTCGTTTGCCACGTAGCCACAAAGCCGGATTTCAGCTGAGCTCTCAGCTAAGTAAAATCTTTTTTGATATTTGTCTAAACGTTTTTGGATATCTTCATATTTTACTAAACCTTTAGTATTACTAGTGTCGTTTCTTCGGTCTAACCATATATTTTCCACTCTACCCATTGTTACGATTGGTAAACTTTAAGTAACATTGTTGTTACGGCTTTTTCCCTTACCCTTGTGGTATGTCTTCAGTACCATAGCTGGTATTGTTAACCTGTTAGCCTTTATCTTTATTCAGGTGTTTCCCTTTCTTCTCTTGTACATTGTGTTGTAATATTGGTATTTTTCTTGTGATTTTTTAACTGAGTGACTTCATTATTGTTGGATTATATAGTTAGTTGTGGTGTCTTTTTTTTCTATTAAAATGTCAGATAAGAAAGGTACCTCTGACTTTAAGCATTGTACTTCTTGTAAGGGCAAGTTACCTAACAGTGACTTGCATGATGATTGTGTATACTTTAGCCTCCATGTGATATTTGTCAAAGTTTCAGCCAACGCACTCTTAATGAGCGCAAAAATAAACTCATTCTGAAGGGGTTACTCAAGTCTCCCTTCTCAGAGGCCATTTCTGCGATGGAGGTCTCAACCACTCCTTCTAAGGACAAAAAGAGATCCCATTCTGTTCCTTCTTCACCATCGGGTGATCAGAGCAAACGTAGGAAATCTAAGGTCCCTAAGTTATCTTCAGAGCTTAAATCTGCCTCTTCGGCTTCACCTTCCTCTGCTCCAGCCATCTCAAAACCTTCGATACCGACACCTGTATTGGCTTAGGCCCTGCCTCTGGCACCGATCATAGATCTTACTACACCTATTGCGACTTCGGCACCTGTAGGTACTTTGGCTCAGGGCACACCTTCGACTTCAGTTTCCATTTTGGGACCGTCCGTTTTGGCTCCGAATGCCACTTCGGCACTGAGCGTTGTACCGACCTCACTGCATCTGACCCCTTTGCTTCTGATCTCGAAACTAGAGACTTCGGTGCTAGCAGACCTTGCACCATGGACCTGATACTCTCCCTCAGTAGAATTCTTCATGTTTCACTGTTGCAGTCATTACGTTTGGGTAATCTGCTGGCAGGTTGCCCTCAGTCGGCCTGAATAACAAAGTTTTGGGTCCTGCGTCGGTTGCTATATCCTCTTCCGTGACGTCAGGTTGTCAGGGGTATAAAACATGCAGCCGACGCCATTTTATTCAGTTTTTCTTGCCACGCGGTGCCCGAAGCAGAAGCCGTTCACAAGTGCCGGTCAGCCGACTTCTGAAATTTTCGCATTCGAGTTTCAGAACCAAAGTCTTCAACTAAAGCTAAGTACCCCGTTGGGGAAACTTTTTCTTGCTCCTTACAGAAGTCAGTAAAAGTTAATAATTGCATTACTTGTGGGAAGCAAATACCTCATAAGGATTTTCATTTGTACTGTATTCCTTGCCTAGGCCCAGATCATAACGTGCCTTGCTGTCAGTTTTGTGCTAGATTTAACCAACGCACTATTAAGCGTCGGTATATTTTTGATTCAAAATATTTTGGATCCAGATTTAATTACCCTGAAATGTCGTCTGTTAGCAATCCGACTACTGGAGTTCACAAAAAAATGCAAAGAAAAAGACAGAGACAGACCGTCGAGGTCCAAAACCGACGACGAAGGTTCTCCTAAGCCAGTCGCCGGTACTCAGTGAGGTGCTTTCGCAGCCCCTGATACCCACTACTTTTGAGTCGCAGGCCTCTACCGAGACCCATGCGGAGTCCGGTATGCCGCGAGATTCTCAGAGTATTGAACCCGAGGATGTCTCTCCCTTGGATGGGTCCGGAGCCGCTGAGCAGGCACCGGCTTCTGAGGGTGTTTTCAGGCCTCAATATTTTTATATAAAACCGACGCCAGCTTCAAAAACAAGATTAAAAACATCTAAGTCTAAAAAAATGACGCATGAGCCACGTGCTCAGGCTCCTATGCCTAAAAAACAGATGATCAAAATGGCTGAGGACTTAATTACCTTGATCAGGGGTTCCCAACTCCCCCCCCCCTTGCTAAGAGGCCTAGGCAAGACACTGATTATGAATCTTCAGATCAGGTTTCCCTTTCTTCTGATTCCTCTTTTGATCAGGAATTTTCTATTCCACCGTATGAGGATTCAGATGCAGAAGAATCCATCCCATCTGCATCTCCTCCCGAGGATTATTCTTTTGGAGAAACCTTGCATACTTTAAGGGAACATTTTCATTGGGAGAGTCAGGATTTCTCTGAATCAAAAAAGAGGCTTAGGGATTTCCTCCTCCTTCCTCAGCATAGGCCTTTGGCAATACCTCCTGTATTAGACATTGTTGATGATGTGTTTTTGGAATCAAGCATGGCTCCTGATTCCCTACCTCCGGCTCCTAGTAAGCCAGACAGATATTACAGGGATGTTCATCATGCATACAGCTGCAGTCATAACAGATGGGTTTTCCTGCCATCAGGCGGGTCCTCGGTCAGCCGAATTCCAAAGTCTAGGTCCGGCGTCGGTTGTCGTCGCTTCTTCCCTGACGTCAGTGCGACAAGGGTATAAAGGAACCAGCCGACGCCATTTTCTTCAGTCTTTCTTGCCGCGCGGTGCCCGAAGCAGAAGCAGTTCGCAAGTGCCGGTCGGCCAGCTCCTGAGATTACGAAAATTTGGAAACCGAAGTCTTCTTAAAAGCTAAGTACCCGTTGAAACTTTTCTTGCCTCAGACCGATGTCAGACAAAGTTAATAATTGTATTTCTTGTGGGAAGCAAATACCGCATAAGGATTTCCATTCCTGCTGTATACCTTGTTTAGGCCCAGACCACGACGTCTCGGTCTGTCGCTTTTGTGCTACATTCAACAAACGCACTATTAAGCATCGGGCAGAGTTCGCCCAGCATTATTTTGGGAAAGCATTTAACTATACTATGTCGTCGGATACTCCGACTCCGGTTTTGTCTAAAAAACGCAAAGACAAGGACCGACACACGAGGTCCTTGGCCTGTACCGACACCACGCCAAAGCCGACTACACGTGGTCCAGTTCTCAGCGAGGCACCTATGCAGCCCCTGACTACCGACGACCTGTCTTTGACGGTGTCTCCTGTGCCCGAGGTCGCAGGCTCCTCGGCCCACTCCCCGACTACAGATACCGAAGCCACTCTTGGCATTGAAACTCAGAATGTGGACAGGTCCACCTCCACTCAAGGTGTCTTCAGACCTTCCTCTTCTTTCTCCATCAAGGCTTTCACAAAGTCCAAAGCAACCATGCACTCCAAGAGACCAGCTACTCAGGGTCCATCTCCAGGCCCCATGCCTAAGAAACAGATGCTTAAAATGGCTGAGGATTTAATTACTCTTATCAGAGGTTCTCAGCCCCCTCCGGACAAAAGGCCTAGAGTGGAGGAAGATTCCCCCTCCTCTGATCAGGGCTCCATTATTTCAGAGCACTCTGATGATCAGGAACATTCTTACTCCCCTTTTGAAGACTCTGATGTGGAGGAGTCCATTCCTTCTGTATCCCCCCCTGAGGATTACTCATTTGGGGAAACTTTGCATACCTTAAGGGAACACTTCCACTGGGAAGGCCAGGATTATTCAGATTCCAAGAAAAGGCTCAGGGAATTTCTCTTACTTCCTCAGCACAGGCCTCTGGCTATACCTCCTGTCTTGGACATCCTAGATGATGTTTACTCGGAGGCCTGCCTTAACCCGGGCTCTCTACCTTCAGCTCCAGTTAAGCCTGACCGGTACTACAGGGTCCCTGGCTCACACCAATTTCTATACAAAAGCCATGCTGCTGACCCAGAAACCATCTCACAGGGCCCCAAGGGAGTTAAGGCCTCCATTGCTAAAAATCCATTGCCTTCCGAGAGAGATTCCAGATCCTTAGAAAGGTGGGGAAAAAAGGTATATACCTCGGCTACCTTATCCATGAGGGCCTTAAACTGTCAGTTTCATATGCTGAAATACCAACAGTTTTTGTTATCACAATTGAAAAGTAAAATGTCACAACCTGAACAACCAGACTTGAAGGAGTTGCAGGATTTGATGCATAGTGCAGAACAAGTGGGTAAGCATACCTTACAATGTGGTTTTGATGCTCTAGAGGCCTCATGTAGAGCTGCTGTTACAGGTTCAGTCATACGTAGGCATGCCTGGCTCAAGGAACAAGCCTTGCCTGATCATGTCAAAACTAAATTACTAGACGCCCCTCTTCAAAAGGATGTACTATTTGGTGCTAATGCTGAGGAGGTATTAAGGAAAATGGAGGAAAAGGCAAAATCAATGCAAACTGTGAAAGAATTTCTACAGTTTCATCCCCCACGTTTTAGTAGAAATTGGCCTTCCAAAAACTGGTCCTTTCCTGCCACAGACAGACCCCAAAGAGGCAGATACAGGCGCCCGAGGGGCAGAGGACAATCCCAAGGATCGTATAGAGGCAGACAATGGCAAGCTCCTACACAAAGAGGTGGTGAGGACAGCTCGCAATCTTTCAGAAAGCAAACCCAATGACTTTCCCCTTTGCATGCCAACCAGGTCTCAAATGGCAGCCCCCTTAGGAGGAAAGCTGGCATTATTTCCAAAAAATTGGCATATTGTCACAAAGGACAAATGGATCCTGGACATTATAAACAGAGGCTACAAATTCCATTTTCACACCCTTCCAAAAATGAGAGGCATGCCAAACCTGCCACACAATCAAAGGGCAGAGGCACAAAGGCAAATTACAGATCTCATAAACATGAAAGCTATTCAAGAGGTACCTACACACGAACAAGGTCAAGGTTTTTATTCCAGGCTATTTCTGGTGCCAAGGAAGGGAAAAGATTGGAGACCTATTTTGGATCTATCCATCCTAAACACATTTCTACTGCACCAAAATTCAAGATGCTCACTCTACAGCAACTTCTTCCCATGCTGGGCAAGGAGTCTTGGCTGGTAACATTGGACCTCAAGGAGGCATACCTGCATGTCCCAATCAGACAAAATTGCAGAAGGTACCTCAGATTTCTTGCAGGTTCAACCCATTATCAATTCTCTGCATTGCCCTTTGGCTTATCTACTGTGCCCAGAGTATTCACGAAATGCCTGGCATCAGTAATTGCCTACTGCAGACTTCAAGGGATACAAATATATCCCTATTTGGACGACTGCCTGATCCAAGCAGACAGCAAGCACATTCTTCTGAAACATCTGGCTTATGTAATAATGTTATTGAACTCTCTGGGATACACAGTCAACAAAAAGAAATCAAGGCTAATACCCTCTCGAAGATAATTTTCCTGGGTGCCAATTTGGACACAAACATCCAGATGGCCTACCTCATGCCAGAGAAGCAGGGGCAACTAATTCAATACTTCAGAACACTAGCAAATTGCACCAGGCTGACTGCAAGGAAAATCCTGCAGGCTCTGGGATTCATGGCATCTTGCATCTTACTAATCCCATGTGCAAAGCTGCATATGAGGAAACTACAGTGGTACCTGAAAAACATATGGTCTCAACACAGCCACAGTTTGGAAACAATAATACCACTAATTCCATGTCTGCAAAAGGAATTTCTGTGGTGGGCTCAAGCATGTCAAACAAACACAGGTCTTCCATTCAGCAAGCCTCAAGCAAATCAAGTCATCACAACAGACTCCTTGGACTATGCCTGGGGGGCGCACATGACAGATTGGTGCATTCAGGGCAAATGGTCCCAAAAAGAAAAGCACCTTCACATCAATCAAAAAGAAATGCTAGCAGTAATAAATGCTATTATAGCTTTCAAGGACCTTCTACAACCAGGTCAACTATTGATAAGAACGGACAACACCACAGTTATGTGGTACATAAACAAGCAGGGAGGAACACATTCTTACCCCCTATGCAGACTGGCCATGTCACTTTGGAACATGGCCATGGACTTACAAATGGAACTACAAGCACAGTACTTGCCAGGCAAGGAAAACACGCTGGCAGACAACCTAAGCAGGAATATGACAGATCCACACGAATGGAAGTTGCATCCAAAAGTTTTACAGAAATAATCCAAGAATGGGGAAGGCCAGACATAGATCTCTTTGCCTCTCACAAAAATCATCAATTGACAAAATTCTGCTCAAGGATCTTCCATCCAAAGGCCTGGAGAGTGGACGCTCTCTCTTTCAGTTGGACATCAATGACAGTTTATGCCTTCCCACCTCTTCCTCTGCTGCCCAAAGTTCTATTGAAGACCAGAGCAGACAGACCCAAGATGATCCTCATTGCTCCGGACTGGCCAAGGCAACACTGGTACCCACTCCTGAGGAGCCTGACGCATTCCCCACCATGGACCCTGCCTCTAATGCCTCTTCTTCTGACTCAGCACAGCTTCAAAACTCTTCACAGTCAGCTAAAAACACTCAATCTAGCCACATGGAAGATTCCTTAGCATCACAGCAGGCCCTACTCTCCAAGGAGGTGCAGGATGTCATTTTGGAGGCCAGAAGGCCATCAACTAGAAAGGCTTACTCCGCTAAATGGAAACGTTTTTGTGTCTGGAATGAGAAAAAGGGCCAGGACCCTGGAAAACTGAGTTTACCTCAAATACTACAATATTTGGCTGAACTGCTAAGCAGTGGACTTTCTTTCTCCTCCATCAAAATCCATGCCTCAGCCATTTCTGCAGAATACAACACTGATCCACCTTTATTCTCTCATCCTCTCTTAAGACAGTTCCTCAGAGGGGCTAAGAATTTAAGACCTCCAAGGAAACAACCAATACCTGCCTGGGATCTTAATTTCATTCTGGAAAAACTGACTTTGCCTCCCTTTGAGCCAGCTGCCTCATCAGATTTGCAATATTTGTCCTGGAAAACAGCTTTCCTTCTGTCTATCACCTCAGCTCGTAGAGTTTCAGAACTACAGGCTCTCATGGCTGTCCAGCCTTTTATCATCTTCCATCAGGACAGAGTTTCCTTACGAACCATCCCATCCTTTATGCCTAAAGTGGTATCCAGGGTAGCTTTAAATCAGGCCATACATTTACCTACTTTTTATCCTAATCCTCAAAACAAAGGGGAGAGATTACTACATTCCTTGGACATCCACAGACAACTGCGTTATTATTTGGACAGAACAAAGCCTTTCAGAAAATCAGAACAGCTCTTTGTGGCCTATGCGGTAGGAGCTCAAGGAAAGCCAATTTCCAAACAGACAATCTCAAAATGGATAGCCCACTGCATACGCTTTTGCTATTCCTTTCGTGGCGAAACTGTACCTACAGGCATTAGAACTCATTCCACCAGGGCCACAGCCACCTCTGCAGCCTTCCTCAGAGGAGTTCCTACCA
This sequence comes from Protopterus annectens, assembly GCF_019279795.1. NCBI lineage: Eukaryota > Metazoa > Chordata > Ceratodontiformes > Protopteridae > Protopterus > Protopterus annectens. The sequence goes on along the minus strand of NC_056746.1, from coordinate 1,189,341,977 downwards.
AGGATATTTTGTAAGCAGCCACTTGGAGTTCTCCAAGCACTACAACCTACCATTATACTCCAAATCTAGAGCAGGCTTTGCCACTGCAGTCTTGCAGGGCATTTTGGCTCCTCCTAGTTCCACCTAGTGCCTACCACCCCTTTCTTAGCTTTGGGATTCTACCCATCTGTTATGACTGCAGCTGTATGCACGATGAACATAGTACAGTTTTGTACCTACCATAAATGTAGATGTTCGAGTGCTAATACAGCTGCAGTCCAGGTTTCCCTCCCTCCTTCCCCTCTTGGGACAGGCCTATAGGCTAGCACATCCTCATACAACCTGATTGGGGTATTCATTCATGATGTATTTGCTTGCACTACTATATTTTGATTATATGGCATTGCTTTATTACACAAATTTATGTATTGCCTTCCTTCTGGGGGCACCTGACATCTGTGGCAAGAAAAACTGAAGAAAATGGCGTCGGCTGGTTCTTTTATACCCCTGTCGCACTGACGTCAGGGAAGAAGCGACGACAACCGACGCCGGACCTAGACTTTGGAATTTGGCCGACCGAGGACCCACCTGATGGCAGGAGAACCCATCTGTTATGACTGCAGCTGTATTAGCACTCGAACATCTACATTTATGGTAGGTACAAAACTGTACTTTCCTGACTCCCACAAATTTCTATTCAAAAATCCTGCTGCTGATCCTGAGACTATCTCACAGGGTCCCAAAGGTGTAAAGGCCTCTACATACAAAAATCCTACCCCCTCTGATAGAGATTCCAGGGTGCTGGATAGATGGGGAAAGAAGGTTTATACGTCTGCAACCTTGGCAATTAGGGTCTTAAACTGCCAGTTTCATATGCTTAAATATCAACAGCATGGTATGGGCTTATTGAAACAGAAAATGATGTTGATTTCTGATTGTGTGGAAAATAAAGAATTACAGGAATTATTGCATGCAGCAGAGCAGGTTGGAAAGCATACTTTGCAATGTGGCTTTGATTCCTTGGAGGCCTCTTGCAGGGCCACAGTTTCTGGATCTGTGATTAGAAGGCATGCCTGGCTCAAGGCGCAAAATCTTGCCTGATCATGTTAAAGCTAAATTGTTGGATGCCCCTTTACAGAATGATACTCTGTTTGGCAATAAGGCAGAAGAGGTTTTAAAGAAAATGGAAGACAAAGCTAAATCTATGGAAACTGTAAAACATTTCTTACAAGTGCAGCCACCCAGGTTCAGTAGGCACTGACCTACTAAAAATTGGTCCTTTCCTGTGTCCAACAGAGCCTCTCAAGGCAAATCCAGGCATTCAAAAGGCTCTAGGTACCAATCACAGGGTTCTTACAGGTCAAAGCAATGGGGTACCTCCACCTCCAAATCTGGAGGAAACTAAGCACAAACCTACAGTAAGCAGTCTCAAAGACTTCCCTCTACCATCACCAAGCACTTATCTTTTGGCAGCCCCCTTGGGGGGGAAATTAGCACTTCATGCTCAAAATTAGCAGTTAATTACCCAGGACAAGTGGGTATTAAACATAGTATCCCAGGGGTACAGATTTCATTTCCATACTTTGCTAATTCCAAACGGTTGGTCAGCTCTACCACAAAATCAATGGGCAGAGGCTCAGAAACAAGTTATGTCCCTCAGGGATAAGGGGGCTACTCAACCAGTACCAGAACAGGAAAAAGGACAAGGTTTTTATTCAAGACTGTTCCTGGTACCCAGAAAAGACAATGCCTGGCGTCCAGTACTGGACTTATAGATTTTGAACACGTTCCTGGACATTTCAAAATTCAGAATGCTGACTTTATAACAGCTACTGCCTATGCTGGGCAGGAACACTTGGTTAGTGACTCTAGACTTAGAAGAGGCATACCTGCATATCCCAATAAGGGAATTGTGCAGAAGATACTCCACTTCAAGGCAGGTTTTTTGCATTACCAATTCTCTGCACTGCCCTTTGGCTTATCTACTGCGCCCAGGGTCTTTACAAAGTGCCTGGCACCAGTAATTGCATTTTGCAGACAAAGAAGCATACAAATTTACCCTTACCTGGACAACTGTCTCATTCAGGCAGAGAACAAGGACATTCTTCTTCAACATCTGGCGTTTGTAAAACGGCTACTAAAAACAAGTAATCTCCGCGGTTCAGGCGTGTAATGAAGGCAGACAAGGGAGGAGGTATACTTGTGACTGATACCACTAGCTACAACCAAAAGATAGAGAACATGCTGGAGGATAACAGATTTTATGAGTTATTTACCATGGATGACATAAAAAGAGCATATGATTTATGGAACACTAATCTCACCACATTATGGGAAGAAAAACTTATCACTGAAAATCTTTATAATTATTTATGGAGCCCATGCCCACGTTTACCTTACTTTTTTGGAATACCAAAGCCACACAAGAACAGAGAAGACCCACCTTATAGACCGGTGGTAGCAAGTGGAGGTTCCCTTACTGAAGCCACCGCCATTTACCTTGAATACTTGCTGAAACCTCTAGCAGAAAATAAGTCATACATAAGAGATTCAATGGATTTTTTGAAGAAAATAAAAAACATTACAGTGGAAGCTGACAGCATTTTGGTAACTGTTGATGTGGAATCCTTGTACACAGTGCTCCCTCACAATTACTGTATAACAGCAGCTATGGAGTCTTTTAAGAAACATAATCAGGGTTCACAGGCACAACTGCAAAAGTTAAGCATGCTCATTAATCTTGTACTGGACTTCAATTTCTTTACTTTCAGTGGCAAACACTACAAACAAAAAACTGGTATAGCAATGGGGGCTGCCATGGCTCCCAGCATAGCTAACATAGCCCTGGGCAAATGGGAGGAGGACTTTGTGTTAAACAACACAGACTACATGCAGCATATCACATGCTATTTACGTTTTATTGACTATGTCTTTATTGTGTGGGAAGGTGACACCTTGCAGCTTGGAGATTTTATCACTTACCTCAATCAAACAGCCCCCTTCCTGAAGTTTACCTTTTTATTTATTTATTTATTTTACATTTGTTAACCGGGCTAGTCCAACTGGATACATGTCCATTTTCAGTGGAGGCCCGAGGAGAAAAGCTCCGCTATCTACTACATGATAATTAACAGTATATTGTCAAATACATACACATATTCAAACCATGACAGACAGTATGATACAGAATATTAGGAATAGGCATGGAGAAAAAGTACACAGTGTAAAGGATATGCAAGCATGCACAATACTTAGGACATTTGAATGAAATAGAAAGAGGAAGGTAAAAGGGATAGTGCTTTAAATTGAGTAACAGAATGGATAGAGTAATATTGATAAAAATAGGATATTACAAGTAGGCAAAGTAAAGTAGTTTAGTGAAAAGTTGCTAGATAAAGAGGGCTTGTCTTAGTAGTATAGGTAATACTAAAAGCATAAAGCTGGAAGAAAGAAAGATGTGTGCATGGGAGATGGCAGACAGGATGATCAGCTTGGGTAGTCACAGGAGCAAAGCCAGTGGTTGGCTAGGTAGTGTTTTAGTTTAGTTTTAAATATAGAGACGGATGTTTGGGATGTCAGGTTGGGAGGAAGTAGGTTCCATTTTTTACCAATTGAGTTGGAGAACATAGATTCTCCTGCAGTATTCCTAGATTGAGAGGTTTGAATTAGAATTTTGCTAGATGAGCGAAGGTTTTTTAGGTTGTTATAGGGCTTGATAAGGGTGGAGAGCATAGGAGTATTGCCCGGGTGGTGAAGGGATTTCTGGGCTATAGAGAGCTGATAGTATAGAATAAGGTGAGGTAGCTCTAGCCATCCAAGGTGGCGGAGGTTTTTGCAGTGGTGTGTTTTATATGGGGAGGATGTGGCAAATCTGGCAATGTTATTATAGGCTGACGTAAGTTTATTGATGTTATATTTGGATAGGTTTGTGTATATAGGGGAAGCATAAAGTAGTGTAGAGATGAGATGCGTTCTGGCTATGGTAGTTCTTGCTTCAGAAGTAAGGAAGGATTTGATTCTATACAGTGAACCTAGTTTTCTATTAGTTGTTTTATGGTTGAGTTGATATGCAGTCAAATTTAAGTTGGTTGTCAATAGTTATGCCTAGGAGTTTGGTCGTTTGTCTGGGGAGATAAGGGTGCCATTGTTCGATGTAAGAGAGAAGTTAATAGGGGATTGGTGTGTAGGTTTGAAGAGAAGCAGTTAGTTTTCTTAGGGTTTAGAAGTAAACAGTGATTAGAGAACCATTGCTCTATGGTAGTAAAAGTTTTTGGGTAAGGTAGTGTAAGTCATCTTGGTTGGAGGCAGAACAAATGATGGTAGTATCGTCAGCGATTGAATACAAGTAGATAGGGGGTGACATGGTGTAGGTCATTGATAAAGATGGAAAATAGAAGGGACCTAGGATGGAGCCCTGAGGAACCCTAGGGAGGATGGTAGGAGCTCTGAAAGATTATTGTTCCATAGCACTGCTTGTTTCCTATTTTGAAGGTAGGAAGTAAACCAGTTAAGTGCAATACTATCGAGAGAAATGGATTTTAGGCGATGCAGGAGTAGTTGGTGGTTCACCATGTCGAAAGCCTTAGATAGGTCTACAAAGAAGGCTGATGAAGGAAGATTGTTGTTTCGGTTGTAATTAATGGATTCGATAAAGGATAGTAAGGCTGTGGTGGTACTATGGTAGGGACGAAATCCATGTTGGCAGTTAGCTAGCAGATTATTTTGAAGGAGGTGATTGAGTAGTTGTTTATGGATGCCTCTTCCCATAGCTGTACTTCAACCACTTTCTTAGATATGCAGATTTCCAAGAACATCAACAATAACAGAATCACCACTGATCTATTCAGAAAACCAACGAGGGTTAACTTACTACTCCACAGTAAAAGTCTACATCCTACAAAAAACAAGTATAATGTAGTGAAATCCCAAGGCTATAGATTAGTTCGAATTACCACAGAGATGGACCCATTTTTGAGAAACCTGAACAACTTAGATAATGATTTTCTAGTGAGAGGCTATGAAAGTCAGATGTTAAAAAACATCCTGGAACCCATTATAGAACTGAAAAGGACTGAAGCACCTTCACTCAACCTCCCCAGTAGAAAAATGTTAAGTAATCCCACAGAGAATAACAAATGCAAAAATAGCTGCATCCTGACATACACTTTGGATTATCAGAGTATCAAAAATATTATTGAAGAAAACTGGGACATTGTCACAGGAAACCCTTTTCTGATTAACATCTTAGGTGAAGCCCCATCATTTGTTTATAGGAAGGCCAGGAATATTAGAAGTTTTGTTGAATTTAAACTTAGACCATGTGAGAAGCACTAAAAGATGTGAAACTAATTGTACATTTTGTATATTTATACAGCAAGGTGGTAGTTTTTATTGCCCTTATTTAAAGAAGATCATTAAAACCAGTGCAGGGGGTGACTGTAACACTAAAAAAGTAATTTACAGGGCACAGTGCAATGAATGTGATGCATTCTATGTGGGCAAGACTGTAAATAAACTTAAGCGAAGGATTTCATGTCATCTGTCAGAAATCCACTCTGGATGTAAAAATAATGCACTAGCCAAACACCTTTCTCTTCATAAAAGACACACAGGTTTTAAGTTCCAGATCCTGGATCACATAGACATGGGTGATCTTGAAGGAGACATCCCGAATATTCTGGAGAAACAGAAACTCATGTGGCAATTAAAGCTGAACTCTTTTAGAAAGCCTGGACTAAACTACTACTGTTCAATTAAAAGTGCACTGGAACTTAGAAAATTGCCACATTGTTTACATGATTAATTGTTATTTTATTTTTTTTTTCTACAAATTGGTTTTAAATACCATTTTAAATCATTTGAAATTTGTGTATATTTTGTTTCCATCATCATATATATATATATATATATATATATATATATATATATATATATACTTTTTTTTTCTGGTTCTCTTTTTTCCACTTTATTCAAAATGATGGTAATAACAATACTAACTAATTATACAATTATATAGGTTTTTAGGGTTCTTGTACACAGACCTGAAGAAGTCTAGAAGGACGAAAGTGATCTTTGTTAACAATAGGTTATGAAAATAGAAACTGATTTTTACATGCAAAATGTATATGTGTATATTTATATATAATTTTGATTATAAAATGAACTAAGGTTGATATATTTCCAGCCATGTAGTATATTGCCTTGTATAAAATCACAGACTTAATAATTTGGTTAAATAAGATGTACCATTAAAGTACATTAGGGCTATATATTATTATGACAGCTACTAGGTAGGGCAGGACCAGCTCGAATGTCACACTGATGGGGGAAGGGATGTGAATTTAACATGTGTACCAATAACACTTTGTTTTACAGCACAATAAACCACTCCCATGCCTGATAAAAAGTATATATATATATATATATATATATATATATATATATATATATATATATATATTTAGAAAGCTTGTGAGGAAATTATTACTCTATTTTTGTTTTACTTGGATCGCTTGTCTGTGTACTTAATAAAGGATTTTCGACTGGAAACAGACTGCCTGCCTGCCTTGCTTGGATTACTTTCGAATACTTAGTAATGCTGTAGAATTATATATTTTCTATTTTTACTTTTTGACTTGACGAGTTTACGTTCGCTACTTCTACTACTATTGTCTGATCTGATTAATATACAGTGATTAACTAGAAATATATGGACTGAAAATCTTCCACACAGAGAAGTTTCTTACACTGTTTTAAAAAGGCTACTAACATGCCTAGGGTACACAATAAACGAAAAGAAACCCCGACTGGTACCCTCTCAAATAATTACATTCCTGGGTGCAAGCTTGAATACAACTGCCCAGATGGCTTACCTTACGCCAGACAAACAAAGGCAACTGACATACTTCAAACAGATGGCAACAAACCCAGTTATCTGCAAGACAAATTCTGCAGGCTTTGGGGTTCATGGCATCCTGCATTCTACTACTTCTGTATGCAAGACTGCATATGAGGAAACTTCAGTGGTACCTAAAATGTTTATGGAGTCAACATTGTCACAGTCTGGAAACAATGATTCCTCTCATTCCCTGCCTACAACAGGAGTTTCTTTGGTGGGCAGAGACATGTCACCAAAACAAGGGACTGTCATTCACTCTACCCCCTGCCACCCAAACCCTAACTACAGACGCATCAGACTATGCTTGGGGGGGGCCCACCTGGCGGGGACATGCATTCAGGGCATACGGAGCCCAAAACAAATGCATCTGCATATCAACCAGAAAGAGATGCTAGCTGTTCAGAATGCTCTGACAGCCTTCAAGGGCTTACTTCATTCAGGACAACCACTGATAAAGACGGACAACACCATGGTTATGTGGTACATAAACAAGCAGGGGGGGTACACATTCCTACCCCCTTTGCAGATTAGCCATGGCATTGTGGAACACAGCTTTGACTTACCAAGTGCATCTTCAAGCTCAATTCCTGCCAGGAAAACAAAATACACTGGCAGACGACCTAAGCAGAAATCTTATGGACCCGCACAAGTGGAAACTGGATCCACAAATCTTCAGCATGGTAACGCAAAAATTGGGGAGCCCAGACATAGGTCTATTTGCCTCTCCCCAAAATTATCAACTGGACAAATTCTGCACAAGGACTTATCACAGACAAGCATGGAAAGTGGATGCCCTATCCTTCAGTTGGAAAAATCTGTCAGTCAATGCCTTTCCCCCTCTGCCTCTTCTCTCCAAGGTCTTACTAAAGGTCAGACAGGAAAAAACAAAAATTATCCTGATTGCTCCAGACTGGCCTCACCAGTACTGGTACCCAATTCTAAGGAATATGTCTCAACTCCCTCCTTGGTACGTGCCTCAAATACCTCATCTACTGTCTCAGCAGAGCAATCAAATCTGCACACTCAGCTCCAAACTATGAACCTTGCAGCATGGCTGATAATTTAATTATTCAAACAACACCTCTCAGTAAATCTGTGATGGATGTCATTTTGGAAGCCAGAAGGCATAGTACTAGAAAATCTTATGCTGATAAATGGAAGGGATTCTGTGCTTGGAACCAAGCACAAGGAACGGACACAGCAAAACCAAATATCCCACAGATTTTACAATACTTGACTGAGATGCTTGACAAGGGCCTATCTTTTTCTTCAATAAAAATCCATGCCTCTGCCATCTCGGCTCATTACAACACGGAGCCTCCCCTATTTTCTCATCCTCTGCTAAAACAGTATCTTAGAGGGGCCAAAAATTTAAGGCCTCCCAGAAGATCACCAACTCCTGCATGGGTCCTCAATGTTGTGCTGGAAAAACTCACCCTGCCTCCATTTGAACCAGCAGCTACTGCGGATATAAAATTGTTATCTTGGAAAACAGCTTTTCTCTTGGCAATCACTTCAGCAAGAAGGGTTTCAGAACTACAGGCTCTCATGGCTGTGGAGCCTTTTATTACATTTTACCCGGATAGGGTGTCCCTCAGGACCAATCCTTCCTTTATGCCTAAGGTGGTATCCAATGTGGCTCTTAACCAAACAATTCACCTGCCAACATTTTACCCAAGTCCGCAGCACAAGGGGGAGCGGATTCTGCATTCGTTGGACATGCACAGACAACCAAGATTCTACTTAAACAGGACCAAATCTCTAAGAAAGTCTGAGCAACTACTGGTGACATTTGCTTCTGGATCAGAGGGGAAGGCTATATCAAAGCAGACTATTTCTAAGTGGATAGGCCACTGCATTCATTTCCGCTGCTTGCACCATGGTAAACCTATGCCCAAGGGAATCAAGTCACATTCCATCAGGGCTGCCTCTATCTCAGCAGCTTTTCTCAGAGGGGTTCCAACCAAAGATATTCTAGAGGCTGCTACTTGGAGCTCTGTTCATACCTTCACAAAGCATTATCATTTGCCTCTCTTCTCCAAATCCAGGGCAGGCTTTGCCACTGCAGTTCTGCAGGGCCTTATATCCGATCCTAATGCTATTTAGTTCCATCCTCCCATCCATAGCTTTGGGATTCTACCCAAATGTAATGACTGCAACAGTGAAACACGAAGAACATAGTACAGTTGTGTACACTTACCATAAATTTAGATGTTCGAGTGTATTCACTGTTGCAGTCTGAGTTACCCACCCGCCATCCCCTTTTCTATAACTTCTCTTTCCTTCACTATATTCTAATGCCTTTGTGGTGTATTTGCTTTTAGATGAAGGTAAAGTTTATGTTGCTAAAAGTGCATTTACATATATTGCTGTTTATATATATATATATATATATATATATATATATATATATATATATATATATATATATATATATATAATGTGTGTGTGTTTTGCTCCCCATTTGGGGGGCACCTGTCATCTGGGGCAAGAAAAACTGAATAAAATGGCGTCGGCTGCATGATTTATACTCCTGACGACCTGACGTCATGGAAGAGGAGACAGCAACCAAAGCAGGACCCAAGACTTTGTTATTCAGGCCGACTGAGGGAAACCTGCCAGCAGATTACCCAAATGTAATGACTGCAACAGTGAATACACTCGAATATCTACATTTATGGTAAGTGTACACAACTGTACTTTTCTGGGCCAAGTGTATAGCCCATTTCTCAAATGTCCTGACTCTCCATCTGGAGTATCCACTAGATCCACCAGGAGCCTTTTGGAACATGACGTGGTGCGTCTTGTGGATCAGCTGTTGGTAGCCAGGGGGATTCCATCACTTTCTAAAACCCATCCACCTGCTGGACTTGGGTTGCCTTATCCACGGACTCTATCTTACACTCCTCCTTCGACCATCTGGATTCTGAAGCCTTCTGTTCCAACATCCTTCTTGGAACCCAACATATTGGTGCCTACGGTGCACCTCACTCCAGCTCCGACTTTATCCCTTTGGTCTTCAGTTCCTGACGAACCGGTCCTTCCTCAACCTGGGGATTCAGGGACGGGCACGTCAGCCCGGGGTATGGTGCCGACTTTCTCCTCTGTGCCGATGGGTGCATCCGAGCCGATCTTGCTTGAGGCTCCACCCATGAGGACGGGTCCGTCGGAGCGAAGTGTGACCCTGGTCTCGAGGTTTTCTTTCTCGGTTCCGGGGTCCCATCCCTCTTCGGGTGGGCCTGCCTTCCACACGATGCAGAGGGCTCTTGCTTCTGGTAGCAATCCTATGATGTTGGAATCCAAGTTTTCACCCCCCCCCTAAGCTGCAGCTGTCACAGACCACCCCCCCGAGTCACCGGGCAGAGAAGCCGCAGGACACCCCTGTTCAGGGCACCCACTTTTCTGAGCCCTCCTCAGAGACCCCCACTGAGGAGCCCCCTCGAAAGAAGATGTGCAAGAGGAAACATGTGGATTCACCTGAGGAGTCCTTAATGGAAGACACAAATTACGGTGATGGTGAAGGGTCCTCACGATCACCTCCTGATGATGTCTCTTTCGGAGACATCCTGAGATGTTGAAACAGAGAGGTGACTGGAAACCCTCCAATCCTTCATCTGAGGAGTCCGTGTTCCTGCAGGCTTTTCGTGCCTGGCCGTCTACCTCTTGAGTGACCCCGCCTGCAGTCGAGCTCATTCAGCTCGTCATGCAGCGCGCGTGGAAGAACCCTGATTCCATTGAGGCGATTCCCCCGGACGCCAGACAAAATTCTGTCCCCTCCTGTTGAGAATCCGCACTGGTCCAAAGGGTTACCAGTTGATGCTATGGTGGTGGTGGTGGCCACGCAAAAGGACTTGGCTGAGGAAAGTCCCGCTGTCCACCCGCTCAACAGGGAGTCCCGGGCGGTTGACAGACTTAGGAAGCATGTTTTTGCATCAGGGACTTTTGCTATACGGTCCCTGAATTATTTGGCACACTTTACGATGCTCCAGAGGGCTTGATCTCTGAACTCTCTGGGACACTTGCAGGACAGTTGTCTGACGAGGTCAGGGACAAAGTGGCCTCGCAGCTAGCAACCCTGGAATCAGTATCCAACTCATGCATGAAATTGCTCTCACATGCAACCGAACGGGCGGCTACAGCAGCGGGATTGGGCATTGTTATGAGACATCATGCCTGGATGCGCATCTGTGACCTTGCGAATCCCTTCAAGTCTTCCTTTCTGAATGCTCCCATCAAAGCTTCATCCCTCTGTGGCTCCAAAGTGAAGGACACGCTAGCCAGGTGCAAGCAAGACAGAAAAAGCCTGTCTGCCAAAGGCATATGGTTTTCCAACCCTCAACGTACCTTTTCCAGGAATCGGAGGAGTGGAAAAATGTGACATAAGAAATCTCAGGGTCCTTTCCATGCCACACGTGGTGATACTCTGAGGCAGAGGGGTAACAATTCTGGAAGACACCCCTATAGAGGCAGAGGAGGTCCTCTCAACCAAGGCTCCAGGGACTCTTTCTCTGGACAGCCTTATCAGCACTCCTGAGGGGCAGCCCAATTGCTTACCTCTGGAAGCAGTCCGGGGTCATTTCTCTCTGCACCATGCTGCCTTGCACTCTATCACCACTGATCGTTGGGTGCAGAATATTATCACCAGAGATTACACCATTCCCCTTTCTTATCAGCCAAAATTTCCAAGAAAACTTCCCCGGTGTTCCACCCAGTCAAAGGGAAGCAGCAGCTTACAAGATTGTAAATCTGTCTCAAAAAAGAGTCATCCAACCAGTCCCACCAGACCAGCGCGGATCCGGATTTTATTCGAGATTCTTTTTGGTGTTAAAAAAACAGGGGACTGAAGACCCATTTTGGATCTCAGCAGTTTAAACAAGTCCATCACCCAAACCAAATTCCAAATGGTCATGGTTCAGTCCATCCTTCCCTTTTTAAGAGAAGATATAGATCTCCGGGATGCGTACTACCACATCAAGATGGACAAACGCTCCAAGAGTCTGCTTCGCTTCCGGCTAGCAGCCAGTCATTACCAATTCCATGCCCTGCCGTTCAGTCTCTCTACAACCCCGAGAGTGTTCACGAAATGCATGGCAGTGGTAACAGCTCACTTGAGACTAAAAGGATTCCGGGTGTTTCCATATCTAGATGACTGGCTTCTTAATGCTCCCACCAAGCATCTTCTGGTAACTGCGCTACAACATACTCTCTCTCTGGCAAAATTGTTGGGTATAACGATACATTGGGAGAAATCAAATCTTATCCCTATACAACAAGTAGAGTTCATTGGAGCAGTGTTCGATACTCAGTCCTGTCTGATATCACTCCCTCTTCACAGACTCCATCGACTGAGGCTTCAAATCTTGAGTGATTCTTTCTCAAACATCAGTCCTGCAAGACAAGTTCTCCAAGCCCTAGGTTCTATAGCTGTGTCAATTCCATTAGTGCCTCTAGTAAAGCTACATATGCAAATTCTGCAATGGCTTCTTCTGTGTCAGTGGTTCCCAAACTGTCATCCCTTGGACTACAAGATTCGAATAGCCAACTCCTGCAAGCAGGACCTCCTTTGGTGGATGAGGCCAGACGTAGATCTTTGGAGCAGACCTTTTCAACCCCCACGGCCATTGTGACACAGATGCTTCCCTGATCAGGTGGGGGGGCCATTTTCAGGGAAAGACTGTCCAAGGCACATGGTCCACCTCAGCGGCCCACCTGCATTTCAATGTCCTAGAACTGAGAGCTGTGCTGTTAGCGTTGCAGGCATTCCATGTGACTCTCCCCTTCAGGAGAATTGCAATCCACTCAGACAATATATCAGTGGTCTGGTACATCAGCAAGCAAGGAGGAACCAAGTCCTTACCCCCTTTGTCGAGAAGCCATGAGAATTTGGCAGTGGGTGATAGTTTTCAACCACTTTCTGATAGCAACGCATTTCCTGGAAAGCTCCAAAATGTTTGTAGACAAACTGAGCAGATGCATCCTCATGCCCCATGAGTGGACCTCAACCCCAAGGTGGCATCTGTAATCTTCAGCCACTGGGGCCAGCCTTGCTGTGATCTTTTCGACTACCCATCAAACACCAAGTGCAGCAGCTACTTCACCCTACTTCCCCCAGAGGGGGAGTCACCGAGGGACACTCTGATCCACAATTGGCCCACAGGATTTCTCTATGCCTATTCTCCCATTCCTCTAATCCCACAATTTCTAAAGAAAGCTCTTCGGTTGAGATGCAAGGTGATCCTCATAGCCCTATTCTGGCCACAGCAAGTTTGGTTCCCCTTTCTCCGGCCTCACCTAATAATCCTGCCATGGATTTTGGACCCTCTACCAGATCTGATCACTCACCCCCAAGGGTTGAGTCACCTGAACCTGTCCACTCTCAAGCTGACAGCTTGGTTTCTCCACTTCTGCTAGTCGCCTGGCAGGCTAATCTCTCCTCACCTGTTCGAGACATCATTCTGGCCTCTCACAAACCATCCACCAGAAGATTATATCAGGATAAATGGAAAAGGTTTACCATTTGGTCCAGGGATAACATGCTAGACCCGTATTCGGCTCCAGTTACTGCAGTGCTTCAATACTTGGCTAAGCTTTTTGATAACGGAGCCTCTGCCTCTACAGCATGTGTACATATAGTGGCAAGTTCCAACTTCCACAATGGTATAGATGGCACCCCTCTTATTTCGTTATGCCTGTGCAAGGCTATCCTCAAAAAGACCTCTCATCTCAGGCCTCCTCTCAGACAACCCTTAGAACCATGGAACCTCACTTTAGTCCTCCAGTCTTTGACTCAGAAGCCCTTTGAGC